>NC_084504.1:14033163-14333163 GCF_024500385.1 Phyllopteryx taeniolatus | reverse complement strand
TGGCGGACACATTCTTTGTCCTGTGGTGCAGCCCCCTTTGCCTCGGGTCACTCTTTCTGGAATGCGTCGTGAGTTTGCACTTCCAACATACAATACAAGGCTACGTTGACTTACGAGTGCACCGAGATATGAGTTTTTCAAGTTGCGTGCTGTTGCACGGTGGTTTTTTAAATTAAATTGCTTTTTCAATTTTATAAATGTTAATTTTATGTATTTTATTGCTTTTTGTGTTTTTGTTACGTGTAGTAAGCTTCAGATATACTCCCACTCGACCGAATTGGGAAAAAAAATTAAAAGAAAAAGAATTGGACTAGTTAAGGAACTGCAATGCCCTCACATGTGGGAAAGGAGATCCACAGTCGCCGTTGCACTTTTAGCCGTTTCTTGAATGGGACAAACAGTCAAACACACAAATACAAAATGAGAACACTCACTAGGTGCTGTTGTGAGCCATAACTCACACCCAGATGCTCACACGCAGTAAAACCGGCCAGTGATAAAAAAAATATATATATCAAATTTGGATAGTGCTTTTCTTAAAACTCATTCACTCCCAGCCTTCCCAGTTAACATGGATAACGCTAAAGCCACCAATGGCAGTGAATGTGTTATAAACTGATGTCACTCACGTGGCCCCACTCCTTAAAGCACAGGTGTCAAACTGGTGGCCAGATCCGGCCCGCCACATCATTTTATGTGACCCGCGAAAGCAAATCAAAATTGCTCATTGTGTTCTGGTGTAATACCATTGAGATATTTGCAAGCATTTTTTTGTTACCGATCCCACTTTGAAAAGAAATGTAATAGTCGAAAAACATGTTTTTATAGGCGTCTGATTTCAAAACTGGTTATTCATCAATGTGTTGTGTATACTGTATGTAATTACAGTATAGGAGGTAATCTTTCATTTATATGGCTTCACAGTCATAACGGCACTCCAAGGGAAGTCATAATTACGATGTGGCCCGTGATAAAAATGGGTTTGATGTGGCGGGCCGGATCTGGCCACCAGTTTGACACCTGTGCTTCACTGCCATTGGTGGCTTTAGCGTTATCCATGTTAACGGTCACACTATGAATTACTCTTACAACAAGATGTCACTGTCTTCTTTATAACGTGTCCATATGTACTTGTCTTTCAGAGGGTACTCCCAAGATGAATGCAGATAAGGCCACCAAGACACAAACTCAGCACCATCAGCAGATAAGCGCAGCCGAGCAGAAGAGCCGCATGGACCTGCAAATGTCCACAGCCCTACACGGTAGGACGCACCAACCCCTCCCACCAAAAATACGGGGGTACATGCATCACTATCAAAAATCCAGAAATCAATGGTGTCATGAACCGCTTAACCTGAACAACAACCAAAAAAAACAATAGTGACTGTGCAATAAATTCCAATTTGGTTGTGTACTACAATGATGATAAAGCAGCGGTTTCTTAACCTTGTTGGCGGTACTGAACCCCACAGTTTCATACATGCAGTTTCAGAATTGGATATATCCATCCATCCATCCATTTTCTTCACCGTTTCTCCTCACTAGGGTTGCGGGCGTGCTGGAGCCTATCCCAGCTATCTTCGGGCAAGAGGCGGGGTACACCCTGAACTGGTTGCCAGGCAATCGCAGGGCACATACAAACAAACAACCATCTGCACCCACATTCACACCTACGGGCAATTTAGAGTCATCAATTAACCTACCATGCATGTTTTTGGGATGTGGGAGGAAACCGGAGTACCCGGAGAAAACCCACGCAGGCACGGGGAGAACACGTAGGCACGGGGAGAACATGCAAACTCGACACAGGCGAGGGTGGGGATTGAACCCCAGCCATCAGAAAATAAATTACAAAAATAAAATATATATATATACACACACACACACACACACACACACTCTTTCCTGCCAGTCACTGTGCCTTTTGTTGTTGCCTGATGGAGAAAAGTTCAGAAATGCACGGCTTCACCTTGGCAAGTGCTACTCTCATATCATTTTCACGGAATTCTTCCTTTTCTTTGTTTTTATGATTACCATCCACAAAAATAATCACTCACAAAGTTGTGAGGTTGCAAAATGTCATAACAAATGGTATGCGGAGCGTGATGTCATGAATCATACGGGTGCGGTTAACAGAACAGACACACACACTCTCTGTGTGTGTGTTGACCTCCACTGAACCCCTGAGACTGGTTCACCGAACCCAGGTGAAGAACCACTTAATAAATGAAGGCTTTTCTCTTGAGAAAAGAGTTGAGAGAGTTGTAGGTATTTGTTTACTTGAGGTTGCCATCCACACACAAGAACATGCCTATTAGCCATGCCCTGCTTGAATGACGTGTATGAGCATTGTAATTCCTATTCCAAAAGTCAAAAATAACAATGATGAAAAAATGCATTGTGCCCGGAAAATGCTGCATGTACCCATGAACTTGAAGACACATTTCAAGTAAACATCTAAAATTATTTTTTTAATTGTTTCATTATTTGGCGCCTTCATCCATGAAGCTTTTCTAACATCTACCTTTTTTTAAATTGTATATAATAATTAGATGTTCCCTACTGATGACCATTCTTATTTTTTTATGTAATGATGAAATTTAAAAAAATAGTATATTTACATTTTTATTTAATATTTCTTGTGATTTTCTGATTTCTGTTTTGTTAGTTTTTTTTGTATTTTTTTGTATTTACATTTTTTTTTTTGCTACTGTGGCACACTCTGCTGTGCTTTCAGGTCAGCCGTGCGGCGCCAACGCGCTCAAGTCCATCATGAAGAAAAAAGATGGCCCAGGCGACTCCAACGGCGCCAAGAAGAACCTCCAGTTTGTCGGCGTCAACGGCGGGTGTGTGACATCCATGCAACCATTCCCCATTTTCATCACTTTGAGTGTCAGGTGAAGCTTCCAGGTGAAGCGCCTTCCTCCTCGAGCTTCATTTCCCATTTGTCTTTGCCGCCCCCTTGTGGAGCAGCTACGAGACGACGTCGAGTGATGACTCCAGCTCGGAGGACAGCAGCTCCTCTGGCTCTGAGGATGATGAGAATGAGGAAGAAGGGAAGGAAGAAGACAAGGACATGGAGGAGAAGAAGGCAGAGGAAGGAAGTTTGGACGAGCAGGAGACGAGAGAAAGGTCAGGAAATTGTTTGCTTTCTTTCATGTAAACAAGATGTGAGTGTTGCTAACAGATCCAGCCTGAGGCACAAGCCAACTAAGCAACTAATGTTGCTAATCTGTGAAGGTACGATCTCAGCGAGAAGATGCTGGCAGCTTGCAACGTCCTCAAAGTTCACCTCAGCGAGCCCGACGACGTGAGCAGTAAAGACCTGGTGAGAGGCTACATTAGTGCTCCCCATTATATTGTGGATTTTTGATTTTTTTTTTTGGTGGGGGGGGGGGGGGGATGTGCTGTATCCATCTGCCGTGGAAATCCCGACTGTATTGTGAAAATCTGTGATGAACAGTGAAACACAGAGAGCGTACTCGCAGGAGCTGCTGTTGGCCGCATCTCACACCCAGAAACTCATGCGGGCTCGCCAAAGTCACACGGCACCCCACCAGGCCCTGCCTCTTAAAGGGCTTAAAGGTGGGCTGGCGTGTCTGGGCGTGAGCTGTGGCCGACAGCAGCTCCTGCGTGCGTGTGCTCAGTGTGTTGAGCTGTTCTCCTGGCTTTTGGTAAATGGCTGTATTGTGCATCTGTAATAAGGCTCTCAATAGCAAACAATAGCTTAAAAATGTGATACAGCAAGGGAAAACTTTCAAACAAGTCAAGGTGTGCTTGGCGGAGTTTGGTGTGGAAGAACAGCATTTAAAGCATTTTTTTATTTTTATTTTTTTCGCCTGCAGAGGGCGAGCGTCAACACGGTGCAGCACGAGTGGTTCCGCGCCTCCAGCCAGAAGGCGGCGTCGGGGTCTGCCGTTTCAGACTACCTGGCTGCGTTCGGCGCCGTCTCGCCGGACGTGCTGCGCCACGTGGTCAACATGGCTGACGGCAACGGCAACACGGCGCTCCACTACAGCGTGTCGCACTCCAACTTCCCCGTCGTCAAGAAGCTGCTGGATGCCGGTAAGTCGGCTTGCAGAGCTTCTCGTCCTACGTACGCAAAGCAAATTTCTGTATTTATTAAATTTTTGTCATTTAGCCTTTATTTATGCAGATCAGGCAATTGAGAACAGATCATTTGCTGTGCCAACCTGGCAGCAGAAAATATTTTCTTCTCTTTAAAAAAAAAAAAGGAAAAAATGGTGGAGCTTAATTTTGGCAACGTCACTTCTTGTGATGTTTTTTCTTTTACTCTTAAAAAAAATGTGCAAATAAACAATAGGGGACCTGAAACAAAAACTCAAACGGCATTCCAACGACTGTCTGACCTGTGATGGACGACGCTGCACAAGAGGAAATCATCATTGTCATCCCCCGAGTGCGGGAGGTGGAACGCCCCCGAACCACCCCTCCTCCGCTACCCTGACCCGGCAGGGACGAAAACCCCACAAGCCTGCAGGGGACCGCAACGCCTCCCCACGAGAAGAGGAGGAGGCGACCGCAGCGGGACACAAGTAATGGAGAGAAGAGGAGGAAGCTGGCCTGAGGGGCGACAGGGGGGCCCGCCTCCCCCCAGCAGTAGCCAGAGCGGGGGACCAAGGCGGATGCCAGCTGGCACCGCTCCAGCACCCGCGGAACATGCGCGAGTCCACTACTAATGCCCGCTGGGAGGTCCCGCCCCCATAGATGCCGGGACCACAAGCACAGGGTCAAGAAGAGAAGCCTTTGCATGTGTCCTTTCATTGTGCAAATCAGTCTAAAGTTTGAGGGGAATAAAAAAAGTACATAAATGAATAAGAAAAAATATCGTGAATAAAAAATAAAATAATAAAACAACAACAACCTCGACCACAAAGAATACAGAAGTCAAAAGTTTACTTTTACAGTTACAATATTGTCAGATGGCGCACTCATTCACTCAAGGAGCATCTCTGACTCCATCTCTGACTCCATTCACTAGGCCACGCCCCTTAAAGGCACATATCCGACACACAAATACTACAGTACGCAAAGTAATCCCACTTTATGAAACCAGTTTATTTCTTTCCATTCTTTACATGTACGTGTCACATGACCATCTCTTTCCACAACGACTCAAGAGTTGACGAGGTCCCCTGTGAAAAAAGCCTTTTGTCTCTTTTGTGTCCTCTTTACTGTATGTATTGTGTTCTTTTCCCTTTTTGTGCTCCCTTCTTCAAGCTCAGTCTCATCCTTTGGCAGGGTAGCTAGTCAAGTGACTGACAAAGAGGCGGCAACGCATCAATCAGAGAACAATGTGTGTGTGTGTGTGTGTGTTGCAGATGTGTGCAACGTGAACCAGCAGAATAAGGCGGGCTACACGCCCATCATGTTGGCGGCGCTAGCCGCCATGGAGACGCCCGCAGACATGCGCGTCGTGGAGGAGCTCTTCGGGAAGGGTGACGTCAACGCGCGCGCAAGTCAGGTTAGTATGCTGCGGAAAGAATGCCCATAACTACTTTAGTAAGTTTGAAATAATAAAAAGATGGATTATAAATTATAATATATACATATATATTTATATAGTAGCGGCACGGTGAATGACTGGTTAGAGTGTCTGCCTCACAGTTCTGAGGACCGGGGTTCAATCCCCGGCCCCACCTGTGTGGAGTTTGCATGTTCTCCCCGTGCCTGCGTGGGTTGTCTCCGGGCACTCCTGTTTCGTCCTACGTCCCACAAACATGCATGGTAGGTAAATTGAAGTCTCTAAATTGCCCCTAGGTCTGAATGAGAGTGTTAATGGTTGTTTGTTTATATGTGCCCTGCGATTGGCTGGCAACCAGTTCAGGGTGTGCCCCGCCTCCTGCCCGATGATAGCTGGGATAGGCTCCAGCGCTCCCGCAACCCTAGTGAGGATAAGCGGCTCAGAAAATAGATGGATGGATGGATATATTTATATATATATAATTATTAAAAAAGTCTGTAAATTTTTAAAAACTATTTAAAAAGTATTATTTTAAAATATATACAAATAAAGTATACCATTGATGCAAAGTGATAATTGATAATGATCAAATTAATAATTGACATTATTTTTAGAAAATATCAACTTGATGGAAAATTTAACTTATAAACTTGATACAAAATGTTTTTTAAAACAGAGAATTTATACAAATGTAAAAATTGAAAATTGGTATAAAAATGTATTTAAATTTTTTTTAACTCATTTAAAAATAACAAATTGTTACAGAATGTTATTTGATTTATGTATATATATTTATATGCATTTAGTATAAAATATATTTGAAATTAAAAAAATCTAGATTATTAAACATAAATGGTACAAAAACATATTGTAGACGGTAAAACATTTCAAATGAGTATTTTTTTTAAATCTATGTAAAATTCTATTAAAATTACGAAAAAATACATAATTTGTCTTTTTTTTTTTTAAATCGCTGTTAAATATTATTTTAAAAATGTGAAAGTGGCACAAAATATTTTTGTATCATGGGCCAAATGTCATATTGTCAATTTGAAGAAGCTGTTCGTTTGTCATAACGTTAACGGCGAGCGTGTGGCTCAGGCGGGCCAGACGGGCCTGATGCTGGCGGTGAGCCACGGCCGCATGGACATGGTCCGAGCCCTGCTGGCCCACGGCGCCGATGTCAACGTGCAGGATGACGAGGGCTCCACGGCCCTCATGTGCGCCAGCGAACACGGTCACGTGGACATCGTCAAACTCCTCCTGGCGCAGCCCGGCACGGATGCCACGCTCAGCGACAGCGTGAGTCGCCACGCCGTGCCAAACTCCATTTCAGCACAAACTGCATACTATATTCCAACAAAAATAGTTGTTTCTACTAAATTTTAATAATTTGGTTTTTAATTTGAGCCATAACAAATTATAATTATAATTTGAACAAACGTTATACTACAATTGAGACTAAATTTGAGCTTTTTTCAAACTACAGTTTAGCAAAATGCATTTTAAAATGTATGCTCAACTTAAGCAAAACAAATGGAGCAATAATGTATACAAAAATATTCGGCAAAAAAAAGTTGACATCTATACTAAACAAAAAATTTACATTTTTAAACAATTGTCAACTTGATTTGAGCTGAGCTTTTTAAAAAAATGTAAACTAAATTTGAGGCAAACATTTAAATTTATACAAAATCTAAGCAAAAAAATGATTTACATTTTTTTAGCAAAAATAGTTTTTCTAATTTAGTATAAATGTTATGTTATACAGTTACTATAAGTTTAAACAATAGATTTTTATAAAATTTGAACTAAAATGTTTGCCACTATCCTAAATTTGCACAATACATTGTAATACATTTAAGCTAACTTTTTTTTTTTTTAACTATTTTGAACGATAATAGATTTATACAAAATTTTGGCTATTCAAATAGAACAAACATCAAATGTGTATTGAATTTAAGCAAAAAGATATTTGTTCAAATTTGAACGCATATTTTTATGGAAATTTTCAAGCAGAAGTATGATATAGTTGAATTTCTATTTTTTTCATTTTCAGCAAAATTAATCAAATTGTAAAAATGTTGAGCATTACAGAAAGCAAAGCCAGTTAATTTCCACTGAATTTGAAGTTTTGCAGGTCCTGAAATGTTAATTTGCTCATTCTGGTCGGGTGAGGCACAGCATCTATTTGGCCAAAATTTCAGCAAATATTAATAATAGTTGATCCATATTTTGTTTTGTTCAGGACGAGAGTAACGCTCTGTCCATTGCGCTGGACGCCGGCCACAAGGACATAGCCGTCTTGCTTTATGCGCACGTTAACTTCTCCAAAGCGCAGTCGCCGGTATGTACATCTTTTGTGAAATATGACACGATTCCATATTCTAGCAGTTTTGACGACTTTGTCCTTTTCAGGGAACTCCTCGATTGGGCCGCAAGATGTCGCCGAGCCCCACTCGCAGGAGTGTCTTCGATTAGCCACGTGGAGGCTAATGTTAGCGCCTCACAGGCTCTGAGGTGAATTTTAGCAAACCAGAAGCTCAAGGTCTGCTCTGAGGCTACTGATGGTCACTCTGTGGCTTAGGTTATTGTTAGCTAATCCAAGCCTACTGTTAGCCACTGGGGCAAATTTTAGCATCATTTTGGCTACTGTTAGCGACTTAAAGGCTGATTTGAGCTGCTCCTAGTGACCCTAATGATAAATGTAGCTACCACTGATGCTAATGTTAGCCACTCCGAGGCTAATTCTAGCGTGAGCGACTCTTAGGCTTCTGTTAGCTCGCAAGCTAGCGTCAGTGACTCCTTACTGCCTTATTAGAAACCAAGTGGACATTTTCGACCTTTTTTTCACCTGCCCACTTCCTAATGTGAATGTAACCAACTGGTGCCTCACACAACTTTTGGTGTCCCACATGGACACTAGTAATTTCTTTTAAATGTAAATCAATCCCTATAAATATATATATTTTTTGCCTGTCTATTATTGTAGTGTGGTGTACATAGTGCTGATCTCTGGCCCAACATTTCTACCAATCCTTTGTATCTATTTAAAGAGACCACCATATTTTTCAATATGAGCGCATATAAAGATCATATGAAGTCATATATATTTATCAAAGTATAGTTTTAAAGCACATCCACTGTTTTTTTTTGTACATAATGTACGTTAGTACAGTATCGTCATTTCTGCTTTTTCTGTGTCCTTGACATTGACGTCATTTTGCACGATGATGTCATGTAAAAATAAACATCAATTAAAGTGCACAGGTTTGATTGTGTTCTTCATAAAACAAACACACTAAACCCACCAGGAAACATGCACAGCTGGATTTCTCTCTTGCTCAACGGCCTAAGCAGCTAGCGCTTGTCTTCATTGTATGTCTGTACTCGGCTAACTGTGAGGCTAGAACAATGCATAAGCAACCAAAGCAAATCCTGAGAGGAACTATTTTGAAATGCCCCAAAAAGCATTTAATCCACAAATGCTCGTAATATATCTATAACACTATTCATAATGATAAACATTTGTCCAACGGATGCATCAGATTTTTATTTTATTAATTCTTTGTTCTTTTATTTTACTCCTGTTTGTGCACGTGAGTAGTCCAAGATCATGCTGGTGGTATTTGGGGTGGTGGCTTTCCTGATTGATGAAGAGCGACAACTGTAACATCTGAAGGACCTATGGGCTCTAAATGGTCCATATTTCACTAACGAGTTGATTTTATGTATTTTCTCCTAAAGAAAATGAAACTGGTTGTCATTTCCAATAATATCAATCCATTTTGGAGTAATTGCATTTGTAACTGTAAAATAACTAATTGCCTTTGGAACGCCCCTTTTTTTATCAACAGTATCGACATGCCCCCAATAAGTTGGTGTGGCTGAAGCGGAGACGAAATTCACTGCATAGTCAGTGTGGAAAAAGGAATGTATTAGAACTATAAAGTGGCAGTATTTAGTCAGACTTTATATAGTCGCTGTCGGGCGGAATCCTCCAACTTCCAAAATGACAACTTATCAGGAAATAAAAACGGCATCTTGCTTGAGTTTCCAAACCGCTTTGTTCAAGTTCGTATTACAGTGGACCCTCGTGGACCTATTTGCATTTTTTTCTTTCTCCTCTTTAATTTTCTTTTTTTCACTTTTGTGGGGAGCCAACCCCCACAAAATTTATTGCCGGTTTATCCCCGCTTATTCAAGTTTTTAAAAAATGTTTTTTTTTTTAATGCAATTATAATGGGCATCAACTATACGCAGATTTTCGATTTTCACGGTCTGGCCCAGTCGGCGGCATGTTTACGTCCAACCGTTTGTGCTACCGCTAGCTTGCTTGGCTACATAACATTTTATTGCCTGCTTGCAAGCCGTATCCTATTAAAAGTACGTGAACATACCTCAAGCAAGCCTTAAACGGACGTCCTCTCCTGTCCTGAGCACCGGTGACCACCAAAACACGTTTTTCCCCATTTTGTCCTTCTAATACTGTAGGCTTGCTCCACTCTTGTTGTACTCTTGTATCCGGTCGCATTTGAGTTGACAAGATAAAGCCCAATGATCGTAAAAAACGGGATGCGGAGTACAAGATTTTATTGTAGTAGTCTGACAATGCAATCGTGAAAGAGCACATTTGTCTTGTAGTCTGATCCGGGCATTATGTGTTGCCTGTCTCCAACGTGTCGTCTGTCCCACGCCGCCGAGTTTTTATTTTATTTATTTTTTAAAATAAGTTCTTTGGCTGTCAGATATTTACAGTACTACGTCAAAAGACACGCGACAAGGCTAAAAATAAACTAGCTTTTGGATTCAAATATACTGTGCACGCGGTGACGCAGAGTAAATGTCTTTTGCGGAGCGATCGGATCGGCGAATTATGACAAAGCCGATCAGCATAAAATGCTAAATATCGGCCGATACCGATCAGCCCGATCAAATCGGTGTGAAGTCTATTTAAAAGCAAACGCCTGTGTCACGTCAGCCATACAAACTCTTTTCGAAGATCTTTGCTGCATTAGCCCTGTGGCAAATAAATAACAGCCACCGCAAAAGGTGTGTAATTAACTGAATATGCCACAAGATGGCGGCAAAGCACTTTTTTCTATTAGACAAACAATGGCCTGACTAAATGAACCTCCTTCCCTCAGTTTAACATAGTGCCATGATTTTTGAGTGAAATTAAAACATTTTAAATTAATATTAAATCTATAAAATGTAGACCATACAATGACATTTCCACGAAATTTGAGCAAAAACAATTGACATTCATCATACATTTGAGCAACAAAAAAAATTCCACATTTGTATTCTATGTTAGAAAAAACAAAACACTGCTAACCTGTGTGAGGGTGCATGTTTGGTCTTTAGAGCGGGCCGGGGGATTGACCCCAGATGGATGTGCCCGCTTCCCGTCCTATTCAAACACAACAAATGAACAAACAGGAAGTGGAAAGGACCATTTGAGTTCCAGGAGTTCCGACCTATCGCTTTCCGGGTCCTCTTTGATCAGGTTGGGGTCACTGAGGGGAGCGATGGTGGTGCCTTCCAGGAGAGCTAGGAGCTTCTGCATCTGCTGTTTCCATTGGACCACATCCACCACTTCATCCTGGACCAGGTAAACAAGCCGATAGAAAAAGTTGGCACAACCCTGTTCAAAAGCCAGGTTTTTTTTTTCCCGATATTAAAAAAAAATGAGACCAAGATAAATAGTTTCAAAACTCGTTCCAATGTGACCTACAACCTGTACAACTCAATTATTTATTTTTAAAAATCTTTTCGAGAGTCCGTGTAAAAATTGAGATGGTGTTTGCACAAGTGTGCACACCCTCTATAACTGGGATATGGCTATGTTCAGAATTAACCAATCACATTCAAACTCAACTTAAATAGGAGTCAGCACGCACCTGGCACCATTTTAAAGTGCCTCTGATTGACACCAAATAAAGTTCAGATGTTCCAGTAGTGTTACATTTGCTGCATACCCAATCTCACCAGCATTTTTATTTAGCCACCTAGATTTGAGTAGAATGTGACCAGTAATATTAAATTCAAGCAAAATTTAACCAAAATAAGATATTACATTTTAAAATTGAGTAACAACTATGCAAAAAACGATGAATAATAATAATCCATCCAGCCATTTTCTTTGCCGCTTATCCTCACTAGGGTCGCGGGCTGCCCAGCCATCTTCGCGCGGCAGGCCAGGTACATCCTGAACCGGTCGCCAGTCAATCGCAGGGCACATACATACAAACAGACAACCATCTGCACTCACATTCACACCTGCGGGCAATTTAGAGTTGTCAATTTATCTACCACACATGTTTTGGGGATGTGGGAGGAAACTGGAGTGCCCGGAGAAAACCCACGCAGGTGGGGCCGGGATTTGAACCCCGGTCGCAGAACTGTGAGGCAGATGTGCTAATCAGTCGGTGCAAAGGAATATGAATTTTTCAAATGTATAACAGCAAAACAATTCAGAAAATTTACCTCCCTCCCACACACACACATTATTTAGACTAGACATGAGCAATAATATTACATTTCTTTTTTAAAAATCTGAATAAGCATTTTCTTATTTCATACAAATTTTAAACATTAAACGTACACAAAATGAGTAGAAATTTACATTTATACTTAATTTGACCCATTTGTTTTGCCTAAACTTCAATTCAAAATGTATCCACATCAAAACTGAGTAGTATTAAATTGATACTGAAGCATAGTAAATTAGATAGTAATAGTAAATAAGAGGAAACGTGTTAAAATATGAGCAATAAGATGGAATTTGAGCCTTTTATTGTTATATAAAATGCTTAAATATTATTGCATAGAAGCCAAGAAATGTAAATAATTTTTTGTCAAATTTCAAACCTCAAATATTCAGATTCAAATAGTTGCTTAACATTTAATCTTTTTTGTTAGATTATTTTTATTTTTTTTTCTCAATTTCATTTTTACTTTTTCCATTTTTTTTGGAACATGTCAAATGTTACCATGAAAGTCAGTTTGAGGGCGGTGACGGCTTCCTTCGTCCGGCCAGTCGTCTTCCTCTCCACCTGTAGCTCCGCCTCCAGACGACTCGATGCCGCGGCATGTCTCTTTCTGCGCAGAGGAAAAAACTGGTTGTGGTAGGGTGTCCCTCGAGTCGGATGTATACCAGGAAATTACTGTTACCTCCCGCAAGGAGGTTTGTCCCAACCACAATAATGGAAACATTTGAATGAAGATGACATCATAGGCAGAAAATTAT
This sequence comes from Phyllopteryx taeniolatus, assembly GCF_024500385.1. Taxonomy (NCBI): domain Eukaryota; kingdom Metazoa; phylum Chordata; class Actinopteri; order Syngnathiformes; family Syngnathidae; genus Phyllopteryx; species Phyllopteryx taeniolatus. Next base: position 14,320,426 of record NC_084504.1, on the reverse strand, counting down.
GTCACGTGACAATATGGCCGATATACGGTTAAGTTTGGACCTGAGTGCCTCCAGCTCGGCGCGGGATTGGTCGCGTTGGTTCCGAAGTAGTTCCAGGTCACAACTGCGCTCTGTCAGCTCTGCCTGCAACTGCTCCGCCACCTGGTGGACGGAGGTCGTTAATACAGTTAGGAATAATCACTAACGTTTCATTTGAAGAAAAATCGAGAAAAAAGCTTGCATCAAGTTTTGTTGAATCCTTTTTTTTTCTACTTTGGATGTATCCTAAGATTTAATTTTAGTTTGTTATTTTACTATTCTCCTAGTTGCTCAATTATTATTTTTTTTTTTGTCACTTCACTCAAGTGGTGGATTATCTGAAACTCGTTCAGAACTCAAATTTGGTCTCACAACACAAAACAAAAAATGGACCAAGCGGTGGCTGGTAACTGGAAAAACGGACCTTCTTGCGTACGCAGCTCTGCCGCGCCATTTTCGCGATGGTTTCCTCGAGGATGGCAACGTCGGTCGCCTTCCGGCCCCTCTGCTGTCTCAGGGTGTGGTTTTCCCGCGCCAGCTGGTGGGCCTTCTCGGACAGTTCGGCATATCGCGCCTTCACCTCCAGGTTCTCCATCGCCACCCGCTTGCTGGCCTCGGGCAGCTTTTGCTCCACCAGAAGCTCCACCTCCGCCGCCCTCGCCGCCGCCTGGGCCTCCAGCTCCTTCTCCAGCCTGTCCACAGGACAGAAAGGGCAACTTTACTGGCCGTTTTCAAACTTGATGTTCCTTGCCTTCTTTTCAACAACGGAAAAATGACTTTCTTTGATCAAAGGAAGGAAAATGTTTTTCTCTTGGTTAAAAAAAAGTTTTGTTCATTGATTAAAAACAACTTTAAAAAGCTGTTATGAAAAGCATTGTTATCTATTTGTCTTGAGTTTTTTTCTTTTTTCCTAGATAAAATACAAAAAGTAAAAACAAACCTGTCAGTCCAATGAAAAACGTGTAACTTGTTTCATGCAACTACCCCCCGCCAAAAATAACATCATCCCAGATTTTCGATTTGTTTTTTTTTGTTTTGTTTTTTCATTTCTCTGATAAAATGATTGTTACTGTTTGATGAAAAGCAGCTTTTATTTGTCTGATATTTTCTAACCATCCCCCCAAAAAACATGTATCTCCAGATTTTTTGTTCTTTTTATTTCTTCTAATACATATCTTTTAAATTGTCAAATGAAACACAATTATCTCTATTTTTTTCATTTTCTTTTCTCAGATAAAATATTTTTTTCTTTCAACTGTCTGCAAAAATACATATCTTCTAATTTTTTTTTTTCAATCTTCGGGCGAGAGGCGGGCTTACACCCTGAACTGGTCGCCAGCCAACCACAGGGCACACACAAACAAACAACCACTCTCGCGCACATTCACACCGACGGGCAATTTAGAGTCTTCAATTAACCTTCCATGCATATTTTGGGGATGTGGGAGGAAACCGGAGTGCCCGGAGAAAACCCACCCAGGTATGGGGAGAACATGCAAACTCCACACAGGCGGGGCCGGGATTTGAATCCCGGTCCTCAGAACTGTGAGGCAGATATGCTTGTTTTTTAAATAAATGTCCAATGAAAAACATGTACATTAACTCCAGATTTTTTTGTTTTCTTTTTCCTTTCTCAGAAGAAAATGTTTTTCTTTTTCAACTGTCCAATGAAAAGCATGTATCGCTAACGGACGTGCGTTTGATGCTGCACATACATTATTGTACTACATCCCATTTATTAAACCATAAAAAGATACATTAATAGTTAAGGAAGAAGTGGGTTGCTACATGAACAGGAGGAAGGTGTGATACAGTATTTTAAGAGTTATTTGACTTGGGGCCAAGAGGTACAGACATATACCCCCCCGCGTACATTTTGGCCACCAGCTCCACTTTTTTTATCCACAGGTAGAATATAAATGTGTGTTGTAAAACACAATAATATGTATACTTTATAATGTAGATTAATTGAATGGGTTGGGGACAACCCGGAAATGTGACCGTGACTCTACATGAGCAAAAAGGTACTGCAACACAGCAGTGGTTAGAGAATCTTAAACTATTGAGTTTCTTTCCACCCGTTTTATTTACCTCGCACCTCGCGACTTTCAACAGCTTTGTTACACGCTGTATATTCACCCGCGATGGGTGGAGAGACGGGGACTGAGGCTTTGGCGTAATGCTGAATTCCAGCAGTAGGGGGTGACAGAAATCGCGGATTATAGCTACCGTCCAATAAAAACCACGCAAAGCTGGCCAACAATGGCAGCCATCTTGCAACAACACGGTAACTGGACAGTGATGCGTTCTCGATGTTGTCACCTGGTCTTCTCCAGCAGCGCCTCCATCTTTGCGGCCTGCACGGCGTCGGCATGCTCCTCCTCCCGGTCGGCCAGCTTCTTCTCTGTGGCCGCCATGTTGAACATCAGCTGCCCCTTCTGTTTCTCGAAAGTCTCCACCGCCGCCAGCCTGACCACTAGGAGTAGTGTCAGTAAAATTGGCATTTGACCTTCAGTGGGGATTTATCCAACTTAATCCACTTCTTAATACCACCACTATAACATTGCTATTATAGAAGAGACCAAAACTGTACTATAAAAAAACCCACACTATAACAGCACGCAACTGTGCCATGTACATCACCTGGTGTAGCTCTACATCAATCGTAATCTAATAATATGACAAAAACATAATACAGGAAGTCCTCGATTTACGAACGAGTTCCGTTCCTACGCTGGCGACGTAACCCGAATTTCCGCGTAAGTCGGATTTCACCGTTAAAGTCGAAATTTACGTCGAAATACTTCATATGAAGAAACTAAAATATATAAAAATAAAAAAATAAGGTGCTGTACTTACCATTACTGCTGCGAGTGTGAAAAAAGGAGGGCGAAAAGGGCAAAGATACTCCCGGCGGACAAACACAGAGAAGCACTATGGTGCTGGGGACAAAATGGCGGACGAGGCACGGGCGTCGTAAAGTCGAAACGTCGTAGGTCGACTAAAGTCGTAACTAGAGGACTTCCTGTACGTGAAAATAAAATACGTCATACTTACCAAAAATGCTGACTTTTCAAGGTCCTGAATTTTTGCTATTTAGACTTCCATAGGGTGACTCTCTAACATTGGTAACCTTGCTTTTGTCATACGAGTGCCCAGAAAAGGCCTCTCTGACAGCTACTTCTGTTTGACCCAGTTTTGTATCCACTTTGTCCATATTTGGCTAAGACCGCCCCCTTTTCCTCTAATTGGTTGCCTCTGTGTAGAAGACCCACTTGTGAGAGCACGCTGGCTTGGGAGCTGAAAGGGAAGGTGGAGATCTTCCCTGGTGACGTAGATAAGCTCGAGAAATTCGAATCACCTGATTTCAGTCCTCTCCGCAGAAAAATGTCTGGAACTTAGGAATGCGTGGATGACTTTAATACATATTTCACGTTTACTGAGGCACCATAGAGACAAAGTCGGTTTGGCAAAAGATGTCCCCTTTGATGTGTGCAGCGGCCCGCACACATCAAAGGTATACATGTATTGCCGATTTGTTAGTTAGTTTTTTTTTTTTTTTGCCTCTCCATTATTTGCTGAAAAAGTGTGCTCGTGCCAAAGCAATAAAAGTATTAATTTAGTGGCATCTTGGTGCCAATTAATTATGTTGAAGTGAGTTGAGGAGCTTCATTTTGACAAAAGTAGCGCTTTCCTGTAGCATCTTGGTGCCAGGGAAGTGCTTCCTTCAGACAAAAGCAGCGTTTTGATGCATCTTGGTGCCAATGAACTATGTTGACGTGAGTTGAGGAGTTTCATTTAAACAAAAGTAGTGGATTTTTCCACCATATACAAGCAAACGTCTTTGGGGGAGGTATCAATTACTTGAATGGCGAATCGCTTGGGAACACTGTAATCCAATTTCATGGAATAAAAATTTGATTTAGGAGGTCAGTGGGTCAGTGCTTCCGATAGTGTTTGGGCCAGTGCTCGGGTCCTGCTCACCTTGCCCGGCATTGTCATCCTCCAGCCGGTGGATGCGATCCTGGAGTTCCCGGAGTTCCCCAGTCAACCGGCTCCTCAGGTCGTCCCGGTCTGTGTGGGCTTCGCGCAGACTCTGGTCCAGCTGCTCCGCCAACCGGTCCACCTCGTCCTCCTTCTCGAGCAGCTCCCTCTTCAGGTACTCTACCGCATCCTTCTTCTCCGTCTCCACGGAGACGCAACGACACGCCAGCGACGTATTCTCCTTCTCCAGGCGCTTGCATTTCAGCTGCTGTCTGCACAGGTCCAGTCAATGGTCAGTGTACTTGTCAATCAACACAAGCAGCACCACCAACAGATGCACGTTTACTCGTCAATCGTTACACTCAGCAACAGTGACAGGCCTGCCATTGGTCTGTCTAAACGTCAATCATTACTTGCACTACTTCTTCATTGGCCAGTCGACCTGTCAATCATCTATCGATCTATCTATCTATCTATAGCTGATGTGATTCACCTCTCGAGCTCCTCGCTCAAAAAGCCGATTTGAACGACATATAAATCCTTCTCTTTGTCCCCAGACTCTCGTTCTTCAGCGGGAGTGACTCGACTTTGCTTTTTCTTTGTTTTGTCGCCTTCCTCTTGTTTCTTCTCCTTCTTTTTGGGCATGGCAAGAAAGTTTGAGTTAGCTTTAGAAAAAGTTGACCGCGGCTAAGTGCGCTACGTGGTTGCTAAGCAATGGTGCATTCAGGGACGCTTGGAGAAAGAAGGACTCAGCGGATACCTTAGGAACGGCAGGTCAAAATAGCAACTATGCACAACCTCTCGTGATCTTTTAATAAAAATGCTATTATAATATGTATTCAATGTTAGTATGAAAAATGAATATGAAAATAAGTGCCCTCACACCACTTTAGTTGCGTTTTGGAGCAAGATAAGTAAGCGTTAGAGTGAATGACATGATTGTATTGCTGGGTTCCTATACTGTTGAAATAGCAAAAACAATCTCAGATATTTGAGTAAACACGTGTATCATGTCGTGTAAATAAATCCAGACAGACAGACAGATATATAGATAGATAGATAGATAGATAGATAGATAGATAGATGTGGCAAATTAAGATGCTAATTAGACAGCAGGATTATTGAACAGGTGTGTTTTAGGCGGCCCGCAATAAGAGGCCCTTTTAATATCATTTTTACATTTTTTTTTTTTAAAGTTATTCCAAAGTCGTTGGTTTGGTAGAATATTCTTACTCCTTTAATCATGGAACATAGGCAAAACAATTGAGAAAAATATTACAACATTACAACAAACTATCCATCCATTTTCTGAGCCTCTTCTCCTCACTAGGGTCGCGGGCGTGCTGGAGCCTATCCCAGCTGTCATCGGGCAGGAGGCGGGGTACACCCTGAACTGGTTGCCAGCCAATCGCAGGGCACATACAAACAAACAACCATTCGCACTCACAGTCATGCCTACGGGCAATTTAGAGTCTCCAATTAATGCATGTTTTTGGGATGTGGGAGGAAACCGGAGTGCCCGGAGAAAACCCACGCAGGCACGGGGAGAACATGCAAACTCCACACAGGCGGGGCCGGGGATTGAACCCCGCACCTCAGAACTGTGAGGCTGACGCTCTTACCAGGCAACAAATTATAAGTATTTTAAAATAGGGAGTTACTTTTCAACCACCCTGTATATAATAAATGATCAATATATGCAATAAATTTAAGTAGAACGCAAATAATATATACCGGGTCTCGAGTAATCATTAACATTTGTCATAATCTTAATAATGAAATTTTAATTGAATTATATTGGATTTGAAATTGAATTTTCCCGGACCTGGAAATATAGTGCAGTGTACCTTCCTCCCACATGTGAAAACAACTCCCACGTTTGTACAAAAAGAGAAAAAAAAGAAAAAGAAAGTTGCTCGAGGACGTGGGAGGACTGGCGTCCTCTCAGCCTCCACCTTAATAATCATCACCATAATGATCACTTTTCATTTCCGAGCTCCTCCGGCCATGAGCAAACTGGCACCTCCGACCGGCGAGCAGCCTCCGTCGTCTTCGTCGCCGCCGACCGCGGTCCAGCAGCGGGGGCCGCGGATGCCCAAGTGCTCCCGCTGCCGCAACCACGGCTACGTGTCGCACCTGAAGGGCCACAAGCGCTTCTGCAAGTGGAAGGACTGCCAGTGTGATAAGTGTAAGCTCATAGCCGAGAGGCAGAGGGTCATGGCGGCTCAGGTAAACACGCATTCATGTATTAATTGTTCATTAATTAGGCATAACTAGAGTGGAATGTGATTTATTTGCTGTCATTGCTGTCTGGGAATAAATAAATAAATAAATAAATAAAGTCATTGTATAGTCTTAATTCAAAGTGAGAATTTGGGAAAAAAAACATCTATTTTTTGTCATATTGGTTAAAACAGTCGATATCAGTTGACAGTAGTACATGATAAACATGATCTGTGAGAAACAAAATTGCCGTCTTTGGCCCCATCTTTTGCCTCTAATTTGATATGAAGAAACCACTGGGCCCGAGGAAAGACAAACAATCAGAGACAGAAGGCGAAACCATAGGGGCTGTCACTCATTTGTTGCCCACTCACAGGCTAAACTAAAACATCAAACCCTCCATTGCAACACTCCATTACAAATAAGGTGATTTTCTGGAGTAAAAAGGTAAAAAGTCCACGCAAGGCTGCGGGGGTGATTTTTGCTGAATTATGCTATATGCACTTCATGTACAGTAATTTAATAATTTTTTTGTGATATACTAGAGAAACATTTCAATTAGTGTTTAAAAGCTAGGAACTATCCCCGTGTGTTTAGTCACCATTTACTTATTTGGAGAAAAAAAAAACCTGTATTGTTCAAATGCATTAAGATGGATTTACTGCATTATGCTACATGTATAGTACCATTCTAATAATATATTTAGTTGTCCTTTATGTTTTACTCTCGACAAAAAGTACTTTTCAAGTTGTTTTTTTTAAATAGCTACGCTATGGACTCTCTATAGTTGTTGATATTTGCTTTCAATTTCCAACACTAAATTGACTAAATAGCAATAATTGAATGCATTTGTGTTATAGCCTAGCACATTTTAATTAGCGGCCTAATTTGAAAGCTCTGACGTAGCCCCGTGTATTTAATGGTTTACTTATTTGTAAAAAAAAAATGCTTTGCTCAAATTTATAAAATGTTGGTTAATTAGTTAAATCAGTTATATTAAGCTTAGTCATTACTATTAAACAGTAGGAAATGTTGTTTTTATTTTGAACATTTTTTTTTAGCTGCATGATGCGATACTGTACTGTATGTCATATTGTGTATTAGCACGCTAATCGTCGTCCTTAAGTTCTACAAAACTTCTTTTCAACGATGTATTTAATGTTTACTCAGTCTTAATAGGATTAGTCATTACTTTGAAATACAGGATTTCTTTTGCTGTATTATGCTGTATGTTGTATATTAGCAAATTAATGATGAATATTTCCATATTTATTCCTCCTTTACGTTATACTTTTTGGGACCTTTTTTTTTTAATCGGTAGGCCATGTGTTGTCTATAGTTGTTGATATTTTCTTTCAATTTCCAACACCAAATTGACTAAATAGCAGTAATTGAATTCATTTGTGTGGTAGGCTAGCATGTTTTAATTAGTGTGCTAATTTAAATGCTATCACATTTCCCCGTGTATTTAGTCATGGTTTACTTGTCGATAGAAAAACGTCTTTCTTCAAATGTATGGAGTTTGTTTAATTAGTGTATTTTATCTTATTAATTACTAATAAACAGTGGGAAATTAGATTGTTTTGCTCTATTGCTCAATACGTCATATATTAGCATGCCAATTAATACATACTGTATTCCCATACTAAAAATACTTTTCAACCATGTATTGAATTTTTATTCGGTCTTAGATATATAAGCTATTTCATTACTATCAAAGAGTAGGACAAAGAAATACATTTGATTAGTTAGTAGATACAGTAGTAGACAGATTTTTTTGCTATAATATGCTACCTATAGCATTTCTATTTATCATGTGAATTACGGTAGATTCCCATATTTAGTCGTCCTTACACTGTAGAAAAGATGCTACAAGTTAGTTGTCTGCGTTTTTCATTCATACCTAAAATTGTCCAAAACATTCATAGTAAGAGAAAAAGACCATTAAAAATTAATTAATTTACAAACTGGTTTATGTACTATATTGTTGCTCCTGCAAATTGGCGGTGCCCTGACACAAATAACCCTTATATTGACGATTGAGCCAATATAATGGATTGATTAGCAATATATTGGTAAATAAATAGGTCATTTGTTGGTCTTCCAGGTTGCCTTGAGGAGGCAGCAAGCTCAGGAAGAGGAGCTGGGCCTTTGCAGCCCGGTGAACCTGCCACCCCCGGTGTCCATGGTGAAGACGGAAGACGATGTCCACTGCCTGTTCACAGCCGAAGGACACCCCCTCGCCCCAGCTGAAGCTTCTTCTTCTTCTCTGATTTCTACCGCAGGTGAGACATCATAAAACCGTTATTTACTACACAGGTAATGTTTTAAGGCAACATTTTACACATTCTGACCCATCATACAAGCATAAAAAGGGGGTCTTGCCAGATTGTGACGTCACAGTGGGGTAATTCACATAACAGTGAGTTTCTCCCCAAAGGACATAGTCAGCTAGACAAGTTCGCATTGATCGAAGTCCTATCATCTAGGTAAGCCGAGCTGCATAATCAGGTGATATCACTTGAGATTGCAATTAATTGTACCTCGTGGCATCTAGTGAAAGAGCATTTCATTGTTCCGTCTGTCACTATATGTCGCTGGCCTAGATGAACATGGTGGTCGAGCGGTTTTCTCCGGGTGCTCGGATACTCATCCCACATTCCAAAAAACATGCATTTTAGTTTAATTGAAGAATCAAAATTGTCCTTAGTTGTTAATGGGTGTTTGTCTTTACAAGTCCTGTGATGGGCCGGGAACCATTCCAGGGTGGACGCCGCCTTTCACCCAAAGTCAGCTGGGATTGGCTCCCGAGGGAGAAAAAGTGGTATAGAATTGGGACTGTAACGTAACACTAAAGTCAATATTACATTTTTAATCTCAATTTCTGATACGCAATTGGATTTTTGAGGAAGAGGATATTTTGACAGCAAAAATAGATTATTTATTATAACTTTTAATTATAAATGATTGTAAAAATACACCTCTGAGGTAACATTCTTGTCTGTGCTTTAAACTACAATGTAATAAACAAAATAAGTACCACTTAAATCAATTTTGTGAAGGAGCATTAACATGTTCAGCATTACTTGGGGAAGATTTTTGAAGCACTTACGGCAAATAGTCTGGGTCTTGTCAACTATGTGCGTTCAATCTGTCAATCTATGTGAGCTCAATCCAAATTTCTCTCATCCTGCTGACCTAAATGATCTTGGAGGGTCCACAATTTCAGGATTAGTAGTACTAGCCATGTTTACTCCTCTCCATTAGACAACTCTCCGGACGTAGTTGAAGTAACAATAGCATTTGCGGTAGCCACACTTTTGCTCGGTCTGGTCAGATGACACTTGCCGGAAAAAGTAAGACACATGACACAGTCAGCTGAGGATTGCCAAAGAAATGTATTTTCAATCTCTGCTTACTTTTTTTTTCAAATGAATTTGATCATAATAATGACAATAATTATTATATTAAAGTCCCTGTAAAGTGAAAATACAAATGTCTTATACAGTTGACACACCATAGAGAAGATTGTTGTTAATGAGCCTGCCAAATTTGAATGAATAATAATTAAAAAAAAAATTAAAAAAAAACAATAATGAAAAATAAAGACCTCATTCCAGCTGTTGGACGCTGTGGGCGTGCCTGCTGATTGCACTGAAAACTCCCTGCTAAAAAATACATTCTTACACTATGTGATTATGCTCAAATGTCTGTAGTGTGAGCCACAGGCTAAACAACATGATGCTGTGTTTAATGAATAGTTAACTTTCCCTCAAGTGTCGCTGTTATGTGGACCCAAACACCGAAGTGACGAATTAGACGACCCGTGCTGCTGGTCCACAAGATAGCTAGCGGGCTAGCTCAGCAACTCGTGGACTGGCAGTGGGCTCATCTTATTCGTCACCGCCTCGCTCCGTGTATGGTGTGTGGGTCCACATAACAGGAACACCGTAGCACGAATAACACAAAACACTTCAGGGAAGATGCATTTTTCAGGTTGTAGGCATAGCTTGCTAGATAACGGCATGCTGTAGTGATAGTAATGGGCCAAGTTACTATTACTAAGTGACTCGCAATTGTGCCGTATCACCACAGATAGGATGAAGCCGCCAAGTACCTATACAGCGGAGAAGGGGCCGACTCATACCTGAAAGCCCAAGTGCGTACCTGGTCTTGGTGAAAAATAGTTTAACACTATATCACAACAATTTAGGACTACATTGCTCTCAGTCTTTGCACATTTTCAGCACTAATGTTCAATAGTACAACCCCAATTCCAATGAAGTTGGGTCGTTGTGTTAAACATAAATAAAAACAGAATACAATGATTTGCAAATCACGTTCAACCTATATTTAATTGAATACACTACAAAGACAAGATATGGAATGCTCAAACTGATCAACTTTATTGTTTTTAACAAATAATCATTAACTTAGAATTTTATGGCTGCAACTCGTTCCAAAAAAGCTGGGACGGGGTCACGTTTACTACTGTGTTACATCACCTTTTCTTTCAACAACATTCAATAAACGTTTGGGAACTGAGGACACTAATTGTTGAAGCTTTGTAGGTGGAATTCTTTCCCATTCTTGCTTGATGTACACCTTCAGCTGTTCAACAGTCCGGGGTCGCCGTTTTCGTATTTTGTAGTGTATTCAATTAAATATAGGTTGAACGTGATTTGCAAATCATTGTCTTCTGTTTAACACAACGTCCCAACTTCATTGGAATTGGGGTTGTAGAATGTATTAGAAACAAATCTCTGAATTTACTTTACAGGGTAGCCCTGTGAGGCCATATGGCTGTTTTAGGATTGGAGGCACAAACTTGGAAGGGGAGTGGCATGATTTTGCCATTTCAGAGGCGAAAGTTTGTTCGTATCTTGTGGCGCGATTTCGGTTTCGATACGTACAGTGTGTTGTTACAGATTTCTATAGAATGGATGGATCATTTCCCGTGGCACACCCGATGAGCTCTCATGGTGCACTGTGGGAATCACTTTTCTAGCTACCAAATAGATATCAAAAGTACATCGCTTCATTCAATTTTTGGCTACTTTTTCTAACATTTTGTCCTTGGTGGAGGTACATCAGCAATCGCTACACACGGTGTGATACGTAAAGCTTCTAAAAAGTGAAGTAAGCGCCTTAAAAGCATCTGGGAAAAGGTGCGATCACTTGGGGAGGCGCACATGCTGATACGGTGTTCCTTCTGGTATCGGAGAGCACATTTTTTGGAGGTGTGCGACATTACCGTTCAAGGCCGCCGCCGCAGTCACGGGAGCGGGACCAAAAAGGAGGCGAGCACGCGGCAAATCTGCGATGACAAGAGCGAGGCGAGTGATGTGCCGACGTTGGCGCTGATGTCATCTGTTGGACGAGAGAACAATGTGGCCTTGGTGATAAGGCCAAAGTGTGATGGGGATTGGAGAAAAGGCACTTGTTCCCCCGGCCAATGCTCTTGCGGCCTTTAGGTGGTGCTGTTGACTTGAAGTGCTTTGAAAAATTAGGCGCAGCTGCCGTCCGGTCACTGGGCTAGAAATCTGAATTATAAAATACTGTAAAGATGAATGTAGAATAATGAGAAAATACAGTACAATATACAGAAATTAAGAAAAAGTGTTGTTGTGTCGAAGGTTGTTTTAACATTTGCCCTTTAAAGGGTTAAAATATTATCCAAATATTTAAATAATAATAATCATCATAATATTAGTTTCTATGTATGTTTTTACACATACATTATTACATATGTACATAATGTTTTTATTCATATGTCGACTGACTGAGAGAAATCTGCTTGTTTTATTATCATCAATCACAATTAGTAATAATTGTTAATTATTAGCATGCTATTAATTTTTAAGCGCCTTACAAATCTAAACTAGCAGCAGCAGCAGCAGTAGTAGTAGTAGCAGTAGTATTTATTAGTCATATTTATAGTATATTTTATTATGATAATGGTAATTGGTATTACAGTTACTGTATTTTTTATTGTTAACATTTAAATATGATTTTATTTATTATTGTTGTAGTTTTTATATGTTATGATTTTAATAATATAAATTAATTATTTTCTAAATTATTTGATTCATTTAGTTTTTAATAGTATTTTAGTTACCTGTGTTATTGATTTAAAAAAAATTATTTTATTATTTGTTTATTTTTTTTATTCCATCCTTTTCTTTTATTTTTGTGTTATATTATTAAATTATGACTTTGTTATACTGCATTTTTTAACATCTTATTTTTTTCTTATTATTTTGTATTCCACATTGGTGGTCGTAAGGAGACGAGCATGTCGCTGTCAATTCCACCTAATACCAACAGGCGGAGTCTGGGAGCATCCATCCATCCATTTTCTTCACCGCTTCTCCTCACTAGGGTCGCGGGCGTGCTGGAGCCTATCGCAGCTATCATCGGCCAGGAGGCGGGGTACACCCTGAACTGGTTGCCAGCCAATCGCAGGGCACACATAAACAAACAACCATTCACACTCACATTCTCACCTACGGGCAATTTAGAGTCATCAATTAACCTACCATGCATGTTTTTGGGATGTGGGAGGAAAGAGGAGTGCCCGGAGAAAACCCACGCAGGCACGGGGAGAACATGCGAACTCCACACAGGCGGGGCCGGGGATTGAACCCCGGTCCTCAGAACTGTGAGGCAGACGCTCTTACCAGTCGTTCACCGTGCCAACCAGTCTGGGAGCAAACACTTGAATTTGTGTTGTGTTTGTGTCAGGTGCAGGAAGTCGTTGCAGCCCAGTGGCCAGTAGCAGGCCTCTCAATGACGTTCAGTCGGAGCTGCAGTTGGAAACCTCCTACCACAACCTCTACCAGCCCCCCTGCTACTCGGCCTACTACAACAATCTGTACAACCACCAGCAATACCAGGTGACATCATTTTTTAGGGGGTTTTACATGGGATGCACCGAGACCAATTTTTTCAGACAGTACAAGTACTTACATTTGCATATTCACTGATACTGACCACTGATAATTGATAATGCCATCACATCTTGCAATTGTGATGAAAATGTGATTTACTTTAATGAAATATTGTTCAAAAACACAAACTTTCTTGAACATGGTATATGTTTCACTCAATTTTCAGCGTAAGACAACATGGCGGCACTTACAGAATAAATCCTGCATTACAAAACAAAATAAACAAAACAAAATGAATCATTACAACTGTGTGATCAAGACATTTGATCTCCGGTAGTTGGAGCCACTCTAGCATGACAACAAACAGCCATGGAATACTGTAGTGTGTGTTGACTAAAGCAGTCCAATACAAATGTTTACATTCCTCTAGTAATCCATTTTATAATCCTGTACAGAAAGAAAGAAACACATTCCCATTTGTTGACTAAGTGTAACCGAACGCAGCGGACGCAGCAGTTACGTGACTGCTCGTGTAAACATTAGTAGCGGCTGCACTAAACAGCAAGGCAGAACTAAATACAGTAGTGCCTTGAGATACGGGTTTTTCGAGATACGAACCTTCGTTCGACCGATTTTGTTCTTTGACTTGCGAGCAAATATTTAAGATGCAAGTGCTGTATGGTGGCAGTGAATTCAACTCACGTTCTTCAAAAAGGTTTCAAACTGTTTTGCACCACTCCCAGTTGAAGTGTACTGTCAAACTAAACAGCAAACATTAGACATTATCCATTGAAAACAACCACAGCTTTGCCTTAGGAAAGTCTCTTTAGGTTTATGCGAACAATGCAAAATGCCGTAGATGTGCTAATGAATAGCACTGATTTGACGGTGTTATAACACTTTAAGCGACGGATATTTGAACACAAACACAGGATATGTAGACAGATAATGTAACTGTACTCACAGGCATTATATTCCTTATCCTCTGCAAAGAATGACAAATATTACTACAGCTTAATGAGAAGCTGTGAATGTCACAATACAGTATATCTGCATGCCCCAAGTGGCCATCATGTCCACACTGCACAATGTCCATTGAATTGAGGCAAAGAATTTGGCAAAAAACTGTTTCATTCTCTACATTGTATTTATTTATTTGTCAATCCTGCATGTTTTTATAAAGGAGAATATTTTTCTCATAAAAAAAAAAAAAATCGTGTTTTATTTTTTGGGGGGAAGCTGGAATGGATTAATTGCATTTCCATTAATTTCAGTGGGGAAAGATGATTTTGAGTTATGAGCATGGTAACGCAAAGAATTCTACACATATTTCCAGGCACCACTGTACAGGCAAGTCTGAGTTTAAAAAAAATGATACATACATTTAAATTTTACCCACCAATTTTAGGGAAAAACAGAAAATATCACATGACTCTTGCTAATGTAAATGCTTGTGTGCTGGATTAAAGTAAGTGGCCCGCGGGCCATACTTTGCCCACCGCTGCCTTAGCTTCAACGTACCTCTACTGTGTCGACCATAATGAGTGATGCGAGTTGAAGAAATGAGCTCCATAACTCCTGAGCGATCTGGAATGAGGCATTTTAGTTTCCATGATAAATGTTTGTCAGCCCCGCCCACCCCTCTCCTCGGTAGCAACATGGAGCGTCGGGGTCACCGCACGCTAGGCGGCTTAGCGGCGGCGCCCGAATTGCAAAGGTTAATGGTGTTGTCTGTCGGCGCAGGAACAAAGTGCTCCGCCTCAGTGCGCAGAGGGGGAAAGCCAGCGCATTAATGCTAATCAGTTAGCACTCCTTACCATAATTTAGCCATCCCGCTCAGTGATTGATAGTATTTTTATCCGAGATGTCATCTCCAGGTTATTCAAATTCAGATGGTCGCTTTATTGTGATTGCGTCAAAGTGAAGGAGCCTCAGACACACAACACTTGTATACAGTATATTTTCATATTTCATGTTTTAATTTCAGTCAAAAGCACAATTGAACAGATTTTTCATCAAAACACTTACAGTGTTTACTTACTTACTTACAGTGTGATTAAAATGAAAGCCTTACACATTCTTAAAAAAACACAAAAGCTTTAAATGTGCTCTTTAAAGTGCTTGAAAATGCTAAGAAAGTATTTCATTTTATTGAGACAGTAGATAAGGTCCATTAAGGTTGTTTACGTGAAAAAAGGCTGCTACCTGCAAGTTTCAATCACTGTCAAATACTGATTTTATATAATATATAAAAGACATTAGCATTATATTACCCATTTTACATGATGTTTAATGAAGGTCTTAAATTTGATGAAAGTGGCCTTAATAAAGGTCTCAGAAGTCTTAAATTGGGCCTCTTAAAACCTGCAAACCTGAGAAAAATTTTCATACAGTAACTCAAAATATGATCGCAGTCCCATTTAATGAAGGAGTGGTGCTAATTTGATCAAAGTGGCCATTACATTTTGTTTCCCTAAACCTGCAAACCTGTAAAAGTGCTTCAAACAATATCCATCCATCCATCCATTTTCTGAGCCGCTTCTCCTCACTAGGGTCGCGGGCCTGCTGAAGCCTATCCCAGCCGTCATCGGGGAGGAGGCGGGGTACACCCTGAACTGGTTGCCAGCCAATCGCAGGGCACATACAAACAAACAACCATTCGCACTCACAGTCACACCTACGGGCAATTTAGAGTCTCCAATTCATGCATGGTTTTGGGATGTGGGAGGAAACCGGAGTGCCCGGAGAAAACCCACGCAGGCAGGATTGAACCCCGGTCCTCAGAACTGTGAGGCTGACGCTCTAACCAGTCACCGTGCCGCCGCTTCAAACAATATATTAAACAAAAAAATAATAATTGCAAAATATCTAAAACTATTGTGGTATATTTGAGCCCATATCACATATTGCAAGTGGTCACAGTTAAAGGAGAGGTGTTGAATGTTTAATTAGTTTAAAAAAAAAAAAGTGTTAACATCTTTAAATCTAAAGTCTTACATTTGGCTTCCTTAAACCTGTTAAGAAAATTCCTACACTTATTTTTAGACTATTGAACATGTTTCCCACACCTGGTGCTTCCATCTAATGAAGGAGAAGTGTTGAATTTTTAAGTGGCTTTTAAAAAAGCGTTAACAACATTGAATTCTTTGAAGTCTTACATTTGGTTTCTTTAAACCTGTAAAAAACGTTTCATAGACTATTAAAATAATATTGAAAAATGTCAAACTATTGAGCATGTTGCCCACTCCTTGTGGCCACATTTAATCAAGGAGAGGTGCCAAACTTGATGAAGTGGCCTTTGAAAGGGCTCAGAAGTCTTTTTTCTCAAGTTCCTTAAACCTGCAACCTGTAAAAATGTTTCATACAATATATTTAAAAAAATATCGCTAAATGTTGAATGAGGGTGAGGTGTTCAATCTGAAGTGGCCCTTTACCTGCAAACCTGTTCCAATAATTCATACAGTATTCACATCAAAGTACTGGTAAAATTATTTTCAATGTAGTGATATATTATAGTTCATATCACCCACTCTTCGTGGTCACATTACAGTAAATGCGGGAGAGGCCTTAAAAAGTTGATGTACATCCAGAGCAGTGCTTCGTAAATTGTAGTTTCAGTTTGGCTGTAAAAAGTAGAATGAGAGAGGAAACATTTAGTTGTTTATCATGTGAACCATCTAACACCCACCCAATAGCCACCACAGCCCCCGACCGACTGTGCTGTGTTCCACACTCACTGGTGCTTGCCTGCCATGCAGGTGGCTGATGGTAAATCAAATAAGGGTGCTGGGTGCACAAGCTTGCAGACACGAGATGGTGCCTGATAAGGAAGTCAAGACCTCTCAGGGAGGTACAGGCCCCCGAAGCTAACACACACACAGACACCATCATAAAACATTGATTAACTCTTAATAATGTTGATGTTAAAAACAGTTTAACATTCTTAACTGTCATATGTATGATAAAAATGCAATGCCGTGAAAAAGTATTGGCCCTCTTCTCAAATCCTTAGATTTTTGCATAGTTTCCCCACTTAAATGTTTCAAATCCTCAGACAAATGTAAATATCAGACAGCTATAACCCAAGGGAACTTAAAATGATGTTTGTAAATGGTGATTTCCTTTATTAAGGATAAAAAACTTTTTAGTTACCCGGCCTTGTGTGAAAAAGTAATTACCCCCCTTGTTAAATCATAAATGTAGCTAATTACAATTTTTGGTTAATTTTAATTGCTCACACCCAAGCTTGATTACCTCCAGACCTGTTCAATCAAGAAATCATTGAAAAAGAATCTAGCCTGACAAAATCAAGCCGGACAAAAGTTCTAAAAAAGCTGCAACAAAACAACACGATCCAAAGAAATTCCAGAAATAAAGTAAGTGTCACAGGGCAGCGGAGCCTATCCCAGACGACTTCGTGTGGAAAGGTAGACTTCACCCTGAACTGGTCGCCGGGCAGTCGCAGGGCACATATAGACACAGACAACCATTCACAGTCACATTCACACCATCACCAAGTGGGAACTGAACCCACGCTGCCTGCACCAAAGTCAGGCAAGTGTACCACTACACCATCAGTGACCCGGCTTAAAAACAGTCTTTAAAAATCTTTCACACAGTATATAAAAAAGGCGAACTGCCAGGTAAATTTTTCCCAAATGTTAAATTAGCTCAAAATTTGTCAATTTGAGCCTGTCACATTTACTGAAGAAGAAGTCTTTCATTTGAAATATGCTCAACTTAAAATTGTTCAGTATTGACACAGAGGTTCTTTTTTTCCTAAAAAATGATTGCCAACTTCCCCTAAAACTTTACTTTTTGATCACGTCACATTTACTGAAGAAAATGTATTTAATTTGGAAGTATGGCCTTTAAAGTATTTGATTTGGCTTCCTAAATGTGGAAAGCTGAAGAAATGTTTCATACTATTCACAAAGTTTCTTACTCAAAGCCATATTTTGCACAAAATGTGTGATCACATTGCAAAAATTGTTGATATTTTGAGGTCATATAACATCACAGCTGACGAATGGGAGGTCTTAAATTTGATTTGGCTATCTCTAAACCCACAGAATTGTAAAAATCTTTCATATTATTTACACTGTCACAAAATATTATACTCTGTTTAAATTCTTAGGAGCGGTCCTAAATCTGAAAAAGGGTCTTGAAAATATTTGATTAGTCTTGACCCGTACACATGTTTCATGCAGACAGACAGAATTATGGACTTCTGATTGACTATCAATGCAAATAATGCGGTTATACAAGGATCATCTCGGTTTGGTGGTCCTCAAAGCCAAGCCAGCCCCCCTTGCTCCCCCCATCGGTCCGTCCAATCTGTATTGTATTTTTCAGAGCCTAATACAAGAGCTGAGTGTCGCTTAAATAACAGTTTATAAAGCTGTCAGCGAGCTGATGGTGTGGACAAGGCGGATGACGTATTGCTCTTGGCGCTGACAGAAATCACATTCCATAAAAAGTGAAATTGAAAAAGCGGCCTTCGCTGACGGGTAGACGGCTCGTTGCAAAAGTTTGCCGTGCCATGTGAAGGACTCGCTCACAAGTGTGTGTTTCTCACCCGTACAGGTGCCTCACGCCGACAGCGGCCGCCTGTCGGGCCACAGCATGTCTCCGCAGTACCGCATGCACACCTACTACCCAGCGGCGGCCACTTACCTCCCCCAGGGCCTCGGCTCCTCCTCCTTCTTCACCCTGGAGGACACCAGCTGCTCCGAGGCGATGGCCGCCTGTAAGTGACTCGCAACATACACACACACCTCGCACCTGAAAGTGGCCTTAATAAAGATCTTTAAAAATATTTCCATCCATTTTCTGAGCCGCTTCTCGGGCGTGCTGGAGCCTATCCCAGCTATCATCGGGCAGGAGGCGGGGTACACCCTGAACTGGTTGCCAGCCAATCGCAGGGCACATATAAACAAACAACCATTAACACTCACATTCACACCTAGGGGCAATTTAGAGACTTCAATTTACCTACCATGCATGTTTTTGGGAGGTAGGACGAAACCGGAGTGCCCGGAGAAAACCCACGCAGGCACGGGGAGAACATGCAAACTCCACACAGGCGGGGCCGGGGATTGAACCCCGGTCCTCAGAACTGTGAGGCAGATGCTCTAACCAGTTGGCTCACCGTGCCACCTAAAAATATTTCATACAGTATATTAAAGATCAGGCATGTTTGACTTAAAATTCTCCCAAATGTGGTGTTTCTATCATGTATGACATCACATTTATTAAAGGAGAGATCATAATTTGATGAAAGTCGTTATAAAATGGTCTTCAAAAATATTTCATACAGTAATTAAAAATGGTCTTAGTCAGAAGCATATTTTTTCCTGAAAATTGTGTTCAAATTCCCAAAATTGTCCGTATTTCGAGCCTGTATTGCATCACATTAAAAAAAATGAGCGGTATTAAATTTGAAGAAAGTGGCCTTGGAAATGGTGTTTAAAATATTTCATATGGTCTATAAAAGTGTCTTACTCTGAGGCATATTTTACTTGAAAACTGTGTATGTATTCCCCAAATGTTGACATTTTAACCACATATTGTATCACATTTACTGAAATAAAGGTCTTAAATGTGATGGAGGAGGCCGTAAAAAGAATCTTTGAAAATATTTCATACAGTATTTCAAAAATGTCTAACTTAGAAGTATATTTTCCCTGAAAGTTTAAAATTGCCCAAATTGTCAATATTTTGAGCCTGTTTTCCATTGTATTTAATAAAGGAAAGGTCTTAAATTTGATGGAATTGGTCTTAAAAATGGGCTTTAAAAATATTTCATTGAGTATATAAAAAAGTCTTACTCTAATGCATATTTACTTGAAGACAGTATTCAAATTTTCCCAAATTGGACATTTTAATGGCGTAAGGCATCACATTTAATAAAGGTGAGGTCTTAAGATTGATGAAAGTGGCCTTGAAAAAGGTCTTTATAATTGTCATACAGTAGATCAAAAATGTCTTGCTCAGAGGCATATTTTTCCCCGAAATTGTGTTGAAATTCTAATAATTGTTGACGTTTGTGGTATCGCATTGCAGTTAACGAAGGAGAGGTCTTAAATTTGATGGAAATAGCCATACAAATCGTCTTTAAAAATATTTTAGCATTACACTGAGGAATATTTTACTTGAAGACAGTATTTTAACTTTGTATTGCATCAGATTTACTAAAGCAGAGGTCTTAAATTTGATAAAAGTGGCCTTACTTCCTATGGTACATCAAAAATGTCAAACGTGTATTTCTAAAAAATTTTATATTTGCAAAATTGTCAATATTTTGAGCCTATATTGCATTCAAAAATGGAGAGGACTTAAATTTGATGGAAGTGGCCCTAAAAATAGTATTTCAAAATATGACATACAGTATAAAAAATGTTTTATTCTGGGGCATATTTTACTTGAAGTCTGTTTTCGAATTCCCCAGAATGTGACATTATAAGTGCATGTCGCATAACATTTCCTGACGTAGAGGTCTTAAATTTGATGAAAGGGGCCTTAAAAAGGGTCTTTAAGAATTATTCATATAATATGTCCAATATATTGCAAAATGTGTGGACATTTTTATCTAAATGTGTCCTCAAATTACAAAATGTTTTGTTATTTTGTTTAATGAAGGAGTGATCTTAAATTTTATGGACGTAAACATAAAAATTGTTTCTAAATGTTTCATACAGTATATCAAACATATTGTAAAATGTCTTACTCTGAGGCATAATCTTAAAAGGCATAAGATTGTTCAATTTCCCCTAAAACATGACCTTTTAAGTGGGTATCACATCACATTTACTAAAAGAGAGGTCTTCAATTTCTTCGAAGTGGCCTTAAAATGGTCTTTATAATGTTTTATTCAGTACATTAAAAATATCGTAAAATGTGGTCAAATTCCCCCCAAATTTGATTTTCGAGCCCCTATGGCATCACATTTAATGAAAGTGAGGTCTTAAGTTTTAAAAAAAAGTCTTAGATTGGGATTGAGCTGTATAAATTTAATGTCAATGCAAATTTTTACAACTCTGATACTACCCATAAAGGTGAAAAAAACTGCTGAGTTGACTTGAACCATTTCACCTAGCGCAGCACCGCGAGCCTCAGCAGCTTTAAGACCCCTGCATCTCCTTCGTATTTGTTTTGGACTTTCACCTGTCTGTTTCCTGTGAGGGTCCCCCGCATCAGCCCCACGCTACCCATGGCTCCACGCTCCATTACAAGATCACAACCGCCTTCACCGCGGGTGGTCCCACATTTGGTGGCAGCCCTCCTGTGGTCCCCACTTTTTTCTTTCCCTTAACCTAACAGGAAATGCCTTCCAAAACATTGGGTACACCTGCCATAACTAATAATATCCATCACCTCTACATGTAGCATGAAACATTCAACATGAAATTTAGTAGGGTTGTCTTACATGAGTAGACACACTAAAAAGTCTTAAGAAACTATGTCCGAAAAGACTTGGGAAGTCTGCCATTTTGGTTCGAAGCAGCCATTTATAGTAATTTTTGCCATTTCTAGGGTTCCTTCAAAGACAAAACCTTAGAGATTTTGTTCAACTGCTACCAATTTTGAATCGTAATTACGAGACTGAAGCGTGATGGAAAACTGCAAAAACATTGAGTTTTTGTCGTTGCATGTGGGATGAGCATGGCGATGACGTTTGCTGACTCTACATAAAACACAAAACTCTTAATGACTCAACTCCACAAGGTCAGAGCTACTGTATGCGATGTGTTTATTCTGTCTGGAATCGCACTCTTGCATCATTTCCTCACACTGCCAGAATAATCATTGGGCAAAAGCAGTAGCTGGCATTCCTCTGTAGTCATTTATTTCCATATCTCTTGTGAGAAATTCGGATGCGCATGGATTCCACATCTTATCGGACAGTTGATCCCCATCCAGCACGTGGGCGTCTTTAATGGATAGATCAGGTCTTGTCCGAGGCGACGTGTCTGCGCAACATTCCTTACGCTTGCCCGAGCTTCCTGCGAGCAAGTCCTGGACTGCGCGGCCTTGAACCGAGGCCAAGAAGACTCGCTAATCTTATCCAGCCAACGTGTCATTCAGCAGTGTAATAAGCATGCTGTTCTTGTGAGTATCATCAACATTGATAGATCTGGTATAAATAGCCTTTTTAAAATGTGATTACTGTATTTCCCCGTATAGATGGTTCCCTGCCCAGGAATAGAAATAACAGACAGTGCCACTAGATGGCTTTACAGTAATTCTGTCACGGGGGGGGGTTTGAAGGCAAGGAAGGCAAGGCAAAATGTGGAGGACCCAAGTGCAGGGAAGCAGTGAGGCAAGGCAGAAGTCTCAAAAATATTTAATTCCAAATCAAAGGCAGACAAGAATCATGGAAAAAGCAAACTAAACAAACTCCCAAAACTGATCATCAAAGTAACCAAGAAACACTTGAATAAGCCTAAAACTGGAAACAAGACATGACTACTGAAACTACACTACAGTACTAATAATAATAATTAATAATAATAATATGACCTCTGTGTGTATCTCGGATTTTCAGATATTGCGGTTGGATTTTCACTCCCGCAAGGAGCACGGGGATCATTGTAATTACCGAGCAATATTGTGCATTCGGAGATAGTATCAAAGTGCAGTAAGAGAGATGAAGCCTCTTCTCAGGAATACCGTAATGCCACAAGTTGACTAATTTCGACAAACTTGTTGTGTTGAAAACAATTGTCGGTTCTGTGTAAAAGGGCAAATGCAGATGAATGCGTGATGACTGTGATGTGGCAATTTTGCACGATCTCTGTGTAAAAGAGGTTAAATGGACCGGTGAAAAGTTGAGACGCAGATGTGAATTTGACACCTGACACTCACTTCTCCCACCCTGTTGTGTTGAAAGCAATTGTCACTGTCTTGTTCGTTGGGTTCTATGTAAATGGGCAAAGGCAGATCTGTTGTGGCAATGATGCAGCAATTTTGTGGGATCTCTGTAAAAGATGCTAAGGGGAATGTTTAAAGTCTGGGGAGGGGTGTGAATTTAACACCTGACACTCACTTCTCCCACCCTGTGGTGTTGAAAGCAATTGGCGCAATCTTTTCCGCTGAGTTGTGTAACAAGGCAAAGGTGGTGATGCTGCAATTTAGCAGGATTTCTTTGTAAAAGAGCCTAAATCCATCCATCCATCCATTTTCTTCCACTTGGGGTTGGGTCACTGGGGCAGCACCTTAAGCAGGGAAGCTTATCTTCCCATCCACTTAGTCCAACTCCTCTGGGGGGGGAGCCTGAGGCGTTACCAGACCAGTCGGGAGACCAATACAGAGTCTGCGTTACTGGAGACGCTGCACCAATCTGCCTGTCAATCTCTTCTTCTTTCACTTGTGAATAAGATCCCAAGATACTTGAACTCCTCCATTTGGAGCAGGATCTCATCACCGACCTGGAGAGGGCACTCCACCCTTTTCCGACTGAGGACCATGGCCTCAGATTTGGAGGTGCTGATTCTCATCCAACCGCTTTACACTCGGCAGTGAAATGCTCCAGCAAAAGTTGAAGATCGCCAACAGAACCACATCAGCTTTAAAAAGCAGAGACGCAATATTGAAGCCACCAAACCAGACCCCTAAATGCCTCGGCTGGCCTAGAAATTCTGACCATAAAGGTTGTAAACAGCATCAGTGACAAAAGGCAGCCTTGGCGAAGTCCACCCTTACTGGAAACTAATCAGATTTATTGCCGGTAATTCAGAGCAAACCCTGACAACGGTCATATAGGGACCTAACAGCCCATACCAGGCTGTCCAGTACCCCATACTCTTGAAGCACCTCCCACTGGACTCCCTAAGGGACACGATCGGATGCCTTCGAACACCTGACACACACTTCTCTCGCCCTGTTGTGTTGAAAGCAATTGGCTCTGTCTGATGCAGTGTTTGACCACGACATAGAAAATGCTGGTACTGACGTCATTTAACTATTTGATTGGGGGACGTTTTGTAAAGTTGTACACAGTCGCGGCAATAACCCGCTTCACTGGATTCTGTGTAAAAGGTAAAGGAGGATAACTGCCAGAGCTTTTGTCGTGACCGTAATGCTTCAATTTTGTAGGATCTCTGTGTAAAAGAGTGTTGTCGTCAACATCATTCCTTGCTGTAATATACTGTATTAAACAGTAAACTGTTTGAATGTCAGACTACAGAAGAAGTGAACTTCTAGTTTGTTGGCTTGGGCCTGTAAAACGCTGTCCAAATGTGGACCAGCCAGGAACAGGAACTAGTGGGAGGCACCTTGCAGCTGCCAAACAGCGCTACGACAGATTTATCGGGGCTTCCAAGGCGAGGGCTAATCACTTGGCCAAATACAGAGATCCAAATAACCTTCAGGAGCACCATTGCTGTCCTTTCCCCCGCCTCCCTCAGAATACCCACCCACCACCACCACCACCTCCTCTCCGCAGTCCCCGCTGTCTCCGCAAAATTGCCTTCTGGAGTTAGTGAGCGGGAACAGTTAAGATTTACAAACAATGATGAAGCTTGTCATGCGTCTTTCTCCATCCGTCACGGCGGCCCGGGCGGCGCTGGTGGGGAGAGCCGTGGCGGTGTTCTTCATAAAAGCCAGCTTCGTGTGAAATACGCGCCCCCCCGGCCCGCCCGTTTACTGCGCCGCACTCGTCAGCAGCCTCGCCACCGTAAATTGCCGAGCGGAGGGGTGACAGCGCAGTCCATCAAGCCTTTCCTCCTCCTGCCCCCCACCATCTCCATGTACACACACACACACACACAGTCAGAATGTTTGTCCACACATACACCCATCCTCCAGGATCCAAAGCGTAGAGGGGTGGTGGTGATGGTGGTGGTGGTGGGGGGGAGGTCTTGCTTCATGTTCCTTCTTGCCCCCGTCCTTGTGGAGACTTTGTAAAAGTTAGCCAGCTCAACTTTTTGGATCAATCGCAGTTTGAAAGCAAAGATTCAAACTAAAGTTTGTACGCGTGCGTCGATATGGGTCCTGCTTCGGTTATACGGGTGTCAGGACAGAGGACATTTAAATGCAAATTAGAGGCGTGCTAATCGATAGACCCGCGCCAGCCCGCCAAGACTTAGAAATCCATGACTATCTTTCTGAGATCATTTTCAGTTGATTCAGTCCGCGTCACTGTACACTGTGCCTGTTACGGCACTTTTTCCCCTCAAGCTTCAAAACAATACGACAATCTTTTTTTTTTCGGATTGCCATCCTCTCTCACCCTGTGTGCAATTTTTTGGCCTAGAACAAATCAGGCATGGCCAAAACCTTACACACCTCCTGTTATAGAAGGCGTTTTCTTGACTCTTTCTCATGTTTGAATGGGGGAATTCGTCCTGGCAATTTTCAGGCTGCAGAGAGGCTGAATCTGAGCTGTAACCTGATACAACAGTACCTTGATTTACGTAATGCCCCAGCTTACAGTTTTTTAAAGTTACGAGTCATCGCATGGGTCTGATTTTTTTGCTTTCTGTTGCGAGCCAATATAAGAGTTATTAACGAGTTTCTGTGTTTCCGCTGTTTTCGGATAAGTCAAACAAAAATGGAACAATTAAGGTACTGTAATGCCACAGTAATGAACGCACTTTCAGCCAACTATTGGATGGGACAAACAGTCAAACACACAAATATAAAATGAGAACACTCGCAAGGAGGCTGTGAATATTCTCTTTCATCCATTTCATTTCATTCTCAGGGCTTTGAATCGATTGCTACTGGACTGTTCTGGTTCTGGTCAGTTCATGCACAAGGCTAGTTAGAAAAGCTGTCCTAACTAGTTAACTAACTGACACAGGCTAGTCAACACCATGGAATCGCTGTGAGTGGAAAAAGGCCACAGACTCGGTTTGTGATCTGTAAGTAAGAGTGAGAGCGAGTCATCGGGTTCCCGCTGGGGCATGTCAGACCCTTGGGGGGCTTCACATTGTCTTTGCTGCCCTGCTGTGCTGCTAAGCGCTAAATACAAGTGTAATTGTTTGCTGTAATGGCTTGTACGACAGCGCCATTAACAGCAGGCTGCAGGCACAGGAAGCCATTAAATGGTTCCCGTGTGCTTTATGTACTCGTCCGCAGCCTGACCCAAAGGCGAACCCACTGAGCACGACAGTTCTCCCCAAAAGAGGCAGTGTGTGCTCACTTCAAGCTGTTTGTCAATCCTGGTTAAGTTTACTGTAAAACCGACACATAAAACAAGTAAGAGGATTAAATGCTATATATTTATACACCAAAATGTTCAATCAAACCACATAATTTCACCTAACAAATTCCACTTGCTAAATGCTTAAATATAATACCAAATACCATAAACAGGCTATTGGAAATGAGCATCCATGTTACGGTAATTATAAACCTTCAAACAACTGCTACTTTTAGGTGGAAACCTCGTACGTCCAAATATGGTCAATGTTATATTTTTTCACAAATCAATTATTGGTCCCCATGTGAATTGTTATTTTTATGCTTTCCATCCATCCATTTTCTGAGCCGCTTATCCTCACAAGGGTCGCGGCCCACGCAGGCACAGGGAGAACATGAAAACTTCACACAGGCGGGGTCGGGGATTGAACCCCGGACCTCAGAACTGTGAGGCAGACCCGCTAACCAGTCGTCCACCGTGCCGCCATTTTTATGCTCTATATGAACCAATTTAAAGAGCTAAAAATAGCTTGAGAAGCAATCACTTTCAACTTGCTCAACTGTCTTGAGAAATGTTGTCAAACTCTGCTTCTTTCGTCACTCTGCGGGAGCTGTTTGGCAATTACGTCACCTCAAGATTGGAGGTCTGGATGTTATTTAGACAATAACGAGTGAAAAAAGGTAGGTTAGCCAGTATACCTCGGTGCTGCCCGGCATGTTGCTGTACAACATGGTACTACACTGAAGGCACGCAACTTTATATTCAGACTTGCCTGTATAGTGTAAAAACCTGTCCAAAAATATTACCTAATAATCTGCGATATGGCGAGGGTTCACTGTTTAACTCCTGTTTGCTCCGTAACAGCTCAATACAAGAGGCATCCTCCATATTTATTCCACCCCTCTCGTGTGTCCTTTACTTTGGCATTTTTCTTGCACTGTCTGTCCGCCCTCAATGAATGTTTTGTTTAAAACGCAACCCGGGAGAGAAGGGGAGCCAAATATCGATCAGCCACCTCAGCTCATTAAGGCGTATCCATAAGGTTTGCTAGACAGACAGGCTATTTTGCCAGTTGATGGGGCACGCACAGACCCGAATGGAGATTGAACATAGGGGGAAGAGGATGGTGACCCCCGCCCCTTCCCCGCCAGTCGTCTTCCAGTGGGGACAGATTGGTTAACAATATGGGGCCAAAGGGTCCTCGCTGCTTAATTAGCCTCTGACCCCGACACTCATGCCGTCTGTCAGCCAGGTTGTGATGGCTGCATATGCACACACACCCTGGATTCTCAGCAGCCATGCCAAGTCAGCAGTTTTAGAGCACCGATGCTAGTCCAGTCCGAAATACAGCAGTACCTTCACTCACCAGTTTGAGTCATTCCATGACCAAGGTCATAAATCAATTTACGTTTGCTTCTTATGTTGCGTTCTTTCATCTTGTGTTTCATTCTCAATTGTGCTCTTCTTGTGTTCTTGTATTTCATTTGGTTTTTGGGGGTTTTTTTTGCTGTTGTGTTTGAATCTCATGTTGTTTCATGTTCACGTCCTTGTGTTTTCTTTTAATGTTGTGTCATTGTGATGTTCAAACTCATGATGAAAAAGTCACCACGGGATGAATGGTCAAAACGTTGGGGTGAAGGTCCGCCGTGTGAACATCATCCGGACTGCCGTGAGCCACCGTGTTTAAAAGCCGCCTGCCTGGCTGCCCTTTGGCAGAGTTTTCTGGATCATTAAGTTGCGCTGGGACGGCTGATGATGACGAAACCCACCCACACGCACACACACACACACACGCGCACGCAGACACACAAACGTGTGTCCAGGGACATATTGTGCTCGTATCGTTTTAATGAGAGCCATTTCATCCCAAGCTAACCTTGTCATGTGACAGGCTACTTTTCATTGTGAAGATTGAATTGCTGTTGCCGCAATAACTGCTTGTGCCACGTGCGAGAGTGGCCCTGGACCGCAGCAACACTTCATTTCCTTCTATAGTTTGTGTTGGTCTTTTTCCAATGTATTCCAGAAGGTTCTGTGACTGTGTTGACTGGGTTTGATACAAAAAACGTCGACAACACTTTGAAATGCGCAATAGAGACACCTACAGGACTGGGGTGGAAGAGCAAAAACCCAAGCCTACAGTGTGAGCCCCCGTTAGCTTGCCCTTTTTATTCATGCATCCTTCCATCCTTCCTTTGATTGCTCCACCAACTCTTCTGGCTTCCTTATCTCCTTCCTTGCGTCACACCTGCTTTTTTTAATTCATGTATCCTTCTTCCTTCCTTCTGTCGCTTAAACCTGCTTTTCTGCCTTCCTTACCTTGTTCCTTCTTTTGTTCCTTTCTGACCTTCTTTGTTACTTTGCTCCTCCTTTCATCACATCTGGTTTTTATTCATGTATCCTTCCTTCCTTCCTTCCTTCCTTCCTTCCTTCCTTCCTGTTAAACCCACTTTTCTGCCTTCCTTCCTAACCGCCTTCCATCATTGCCTTTGTTGATTTTGATTTTTGCAACCTTACTTCCATCCTTCCTACTTCCCTGCCTTCCTTTCCCTCAGACCCGTTTTTTTTCCTGGCAACTTTCCCTTCCTACCCTCCTTCGTTCCTTCCTGCCTTTCCTTCACACAGACCCACTTTTTCTCATGCACCCTTCCTTCCTTTACTAAACCTACATTTTGGCCTTCCTTTTTTCCCTCCTCCTTCCATCATATCTGTTTTTATTCATGCATGCTTCCATCCTTAAATTTGCTTTTCTGCTTTCCTTCCTTTCTTCCTTCCTAACATCCTTCTTCTTTCCCAGAAAGTTGATTTTCATTCTTGCCTCCTTACTTCCATCCTTCCTATTTTCTCCCTTTCTTCCTACTTCCTTTCTGACCTCCTTCCTGCCTTTCTTCTCCTCAGACCCTATTTTTTCCATGCAGTCGTGCATCCTTCCTTGCTTCACTTGAACCTACTTTTCTGCCTTCCTTTCTTCCCTCCTCCTTCCACCACACCCGTTTGTCATTCATGCAGCCTTCCTTCTGTTTCTTAAACTTGCTTCTTTGCTTTCTTTCCTGACCTCCTTCCTCGATCGTTCCCTCAATGTTGCTTTTTATTCTTGCATCCTCACTTTCATTCTATCTATATTCCTTCCTCCCTTCCTACTTTCCTTTCTGACCCCTTTCCCACCTTTTTTTCCCCAGACTCACTTTTTTTCCTGGAATATTTTCCTTCCTGACCTCCTTTCTTCTTTTCTTCTTGCCTTCATTCCCTCAGACCTGCATTTTTTCATGCATTCTTAAATTATTCCTTCTGTCATACCTGTTTTTATTCATGCATCCTTCCACCCTTCCTTCCTTTACTTGAAGCACCCTTACTTTCTGCCTTCCTTACCTCATTCCTTCCACCTCAGAAGTGTTTTTTCTTCCTTGCTTCCTTCCCTCCTACCTTCCTTTCTGTTCTCTCCTGCCTTCCTTGCCTTAGACATTGCATCATTCCTTCCTTTATTTCTATCCCTTCCTTCATTCGGTTCTTTGCTAGAAAATCCCCTTTTGTGTTCTTGACTCCAAATTTTCAATGTAATTTCAAAGAGTTACACACATGAGAGAAGAGTTTGCTGTGGAAGATTGTGATCACGCTCAGTCCGGTATGTTTGCTTAAGCGTTATCTCACCCCTATGCCGCCCAACAATGTGCATGCTGGCTTTGACTATTATGACACCCCGTGAGAGAGATGATCTTGTCACATGTGAGCTTTTGTTGGTCAGCGTGGCAAGCAATGATTGCACTTTGATGCACTCCCCGACTCTCTTTAGCCAGCACAAGGGGGAGGTTACAAACGCCTCCTTTTGTCCCCCCTCACAAAAAGAAAGAGCGAGACTTTCATTGTTTGAGCGCTGAGTGACGGCCACCGGGGCAGAAGTTCACTTCGAACTTTTCCTCATTCCCAGCAGCACTCTTCTGACACAATTTTCAACACCGTGTACTTCTTAATCGATGTTAAAACGAAAGCCAAAGAAAAAGTCAAACTCCAGTTGGTGTTCACTAAACTGAACTTTCGGGAATTATGCTGACATTTGATGTCAGTTCGTCCTCTGTACCCTGTTGGGTTTTGTTCTCATTTTCTTTTTCATTCTCATGCTTTGTGTTCTCATCTTGTAGTTTCTTGTCATGTTTAATTTTCATGTTGCTGTGTGTTCTTTCTCATCTTGCTTTCATTCTCATGCTGTTCCCTTTTTCTTCTGATGTTGTCTTTCTCATGGTTTGTTTTATTCGAATGTTGTTGTTTTTTCTTCTAATGTTCTCATGCTTTGTTTCACTGTCATGTTCTTCCCATTTTTGCTTTCTTGTTTTCTCATAATGTGTTTATTTAGGTTTAATTGTCATGTTTTGTTTCACTCTCATGTTGTTTTCTTCTCATTATGTATCATACCGTCCATTTTCTGAGCCGCTTCTCCTCACTAGGGTCGCGGGCGTGCTGGAGCCTATCCCAGCTGTCATCGGGCAGGAGGCGGGGTACACCCTGAACTGGTTGCCAGCCAATTGCAGGGCACATACAAACAAACAACCATTCGCACTCACATTCACACCTATGGGAAAATTAGAGTTGTCAATTAACCTACCATGCATGTTTTTGGGATGTGGGAGGAAACCGGAGTGCCCGGAGAAAACCCACGCAGGCACGGGGAGAACATGCAAACTCCACACAGGCGGGGATTGAACGAGGCTGACGCTCTAACCGGTCGGTCACCGTGCCGCCATTATGTATCATTGTCATGTTTAATTCTCATTTTTATGTTGTTGTGTCTTCTCGTTATGTTCTGTTTTCCTATCATGTTACATTTAATTTTCTCATATTTGTGTTTTCTTGTTGTTTGATTTTTGTGTATTTGATTCTCATGTAGTTCAATTTTCATCTTGTGCTTTCTTTTGGTTGTTTTCATCTCAATGTTTCAGTCCCATGTCATTGTGTTTTTTATTCTCATGTGCTTTCTTCTCATGCTGTTTCACTGTCATTTTCTTTTTATTCTTGTTTCATTTTCATTCTTTTCTTCTGTGCTTTCTTTTCATGTATCATTTTCATGTTTTTGCGTTTTCTTCTCATATTGTTTTGTTATGTTGTGTTTCATTCTTATATTGTTGTTTTCTTCTCATGCATGTCATTTTCATGTAGTTGTGTTCATTTCCATTTTTACTCAATGTGACAATTGTGTAATTATAGGATTTAATTATTAATATTGTAAATTGATTGTTAATTTCCCCATTGTATAATGAATGAAAATAGACAAATAGCAATCACTAATTGTAATTGCATAGTGGCTAAATTGAGCTAATTGACAATGAAAATCATGTTGCATTTGGCTTTCTTAAACAGATGTAACAGGAAAGTGCATTAGACAGCAAACATGTGGACCATGTCCTCATTTAACACCCCCCAGCACCTTTAATTACCAACATGCACACACACACACACACAAACACAGTGGCGAACAAGCGCAGGACCCAGGCTGTACCTTGCAACACAACCATCCCTTTTAATGATGGAGGCGCCCGTTTGAAAGTGGTGACAAAGTGCAGACGGCCCAAAAAAGTGATTGTCTCGAACCAATCAGGAAGTTAATGGGAAGAGAAATGACCTCACAACACTCTTGGGGGAAGGACAGCAGGGAGGGATCGTTGGCCAATCGCATCGCAGGATTCCAGGAAACTCTGAACATTCCCGCTCGTTAATAGAAATGTAAAGACAGCTTCGATATTGTAACATTATTAAAATATTTACTTATGAACAGCCTTATTTTTGCTTTAAAAATGTAATCTACAGTATAATAGAATGAACAAAGGCTTCATTCATTTGTTCATGGGGCTTGTTTATCTTTCTTGTTCTGCTGATGTTTTTGTTTTCTCATGTTGTTGTTTTTTGTTATGTTGTTCTATGTTGTCTTCTAATTTTGTGTTTTCTGTATTTCCATAGGGTGTTTTTGTCTGAAGTTGTTTTCTTCTCATGTTGTGTTTTGTTCTTATTTGTTTTATGTTTTTTCTTCTGGTGGTGTTGTTGTTCTTTTTTTGTTTAGTAATGTTGTTGTTTTCTGTTTTATTGTTCTTTTTCATTCTTGTGTTTTATTTCCAGGTGTGGTCTTGTCATGTTGTTTTCTTCTATTTTTTTTTAAAATGTCATTTCGCTGTGTTTTCTTCTCATGTTTTGTTCTCATGTTGTTTTCGTCTCAAGTTGTGTTTTCTTTTCATGTTTGTTTTCTTCCTGTCTTTTGTTTTTTTTCTTCTCCTGTAGATATGGTTTCATTTTTCATGTCATTGTGTTTTTCATTTCATGTTGCGTTTTCTCCTGTAGTAGTTTTCTTCTCATGTTGTCTTTTCTTCTTGTGTACGTTTTCTTTTTGTTGGTTTGTATCCTTCTGTTGTTTGTTTTTTTCTTCTCATGTCAATGTGTTTTTGTGTCATGTATTTTTTTTGTCATATTGTTGTTTTCATCTCAGGTTGTGTTTTCTTTTTTCTTCTAAAGTGTTTTCTTCCGATGTGTTTTCTACTCTTCTCATGTCTGTAGGTTTCTTCCCATTTGTCTCTAACGTAGATTTGTGTACGTATATAGATGCATTGTCAAGGTGGCACAGCGGCGAGCAGTTAGCCTATCTGCCTCACATTTCTGAGTTTGGGGGGTATAAATCTGGGCTCCGGCCTTCCTGTGTGGAGTCTGAATGATCCCCCTGTACTTGCGTGGGTTTTCTCCAGGTACCATGAAGATTCTAAATTGCACTGAGGAGTGAATGTGAGAGCGAATGGTTGTTCGTCTATATGTGCCCTGTAATTGGCTGGTGACCAGTTGAGGCTGTACCCTGCTTTTCTTGCCCAAAGTCAGCCGAGTTAAGCTCCAGCACTCCTCTGACCCTACTGCGCTATAGAAAATGGATGGATGGATGCATTGTTAATTGTACTGACGTTTGTGTGTGTGCAGCCATGTCCGCCAGCAGCATCGGCGCCGTCCAGGACTCCATGGCCTTCAACTCCGTTGCGGACATCAAGTCGGAGCTGGATGCCGAAGACGACAAGTCCGACCGCCTTGTCATCGATGAAGACGTGGGCAAATGAACACCGAGGTTCACTTTTTGCTCTACAAGCAACGCCTTAAATAAATACATTTTGTAGTCGAGTTAGTTAGCGGTTCCATTAATCATCCAAAACAACATTAGGAGGCATGACTTCACTTTTCACTTCTTCAATTCAGCAATAATTGCATTTTTTTTTTTTTTTTTTTACTATATGAAATGATTTATTTTTTGGTACTTCTCATGTTGGTGCATTTTGTTTTCATGGTGTGTTTTCTTCTCAAGTTGTTATCTTCAGGTTTTCATGTTTTCTTTGCATTTGTTGTTTTCTTCTTGCGTTTGTTGTTTTCTTCTCATGTTTTGTTTCAGTCTCATGTTGTTTCCTTCACACATTTGTTGTTTTATTCTTTTCTTGTTGTGTTTTCTTATATTTGGATGTGTTTTTCTCATTGTATTTTTCCTTCTCATTATTTGTTCGTCCCATTCTTTTGCGTCTCATGTTTGGTTGTTGTGTTTTGTTCTCACTGTGGCGTCCTGGGGGCATCCTAACCAGAAGCCCTAGCCACCTCATCTAGCTCCTCTCAATGCGGAGGAGCAGCCGCTTGACTCTGTGCTCCTCGCGGATGGCTGAGCTTCTCACCCTATCTCTAAGTGAGAGCGGACACCCTGTGAAGGAAACTAATTTCGGCTGCTTGTATCAGCGAGCTTGCTCTTCCGGTCACGACCCACAGCTGGTGACCATAGGCGAGGGTAGGAACGTAATGCGACTGGTAACTCGAGAGATTTTCCTTTGAGTTCAGCTCCTTCTTCACCCCAATAGACTGATGCAGACGCTGCACCGATCTCCCTGTCGGTCTCCCGCGCCAGTCTTCTCTCACTTGTGAACAAGACCCCGAGATTCTTAACTCCTCCACTTGGGGCAGGATCTCCTCCTCGACCCAGAGGGGGGCACTCCATCCTTTTCCTACTGAAGACCGTGGCCTCAGATTTGGAGGTGCTGAGCCGCCTCACACTCGGCTGCGAACCGCCCCAGCGAGAGTTGAAGATCACGGCTCGATGAAGCCATCGGAACCACATCATCTGCAAAATGCAGAGATGCAATACTGATGTCACCAAAATGGACCTCCTCAACGGCTTGGCTGTGCCCAGAAATTCTGTCCAAGAAGGGTATGAACAGAATGGATGACAAAGGGCAGCCTTTGTCCAACCCTCACTGGAAAGGTATTCAACTCAATGCGGACCAAACTCTTACACCGGTCATACAGGGACTGAACAGCCCTTATCGGGGGTACGGTACCCCATACTCCCGGAGCAGCCCCCACAGGACTCCTCGAGGGGCACGGTCAAATGCCTTTTCTCTCAGCTGGCCTAAGAACACCTCGGGATTCCCCCAGAAGAGCTGGACGAAGTGGCTGGGGAAACTTCCCCGCTTAAACTGCTGCCCCACGACCCAACTTCAGAAGATGTGAGAATGAATGTTTTCTTCTCGTGATGTGTTTGTTTCTCACGTTTATTTTCTTCTCACATTGTGGTGTTTTATTCCACGTTTATTGTTTTCTTTTCAAGTTACTTTCTTCAGGCTTTTGTGTGTTTTTTTTAGCATTTGCTGTTTTCTTGTCATGGTCTTGTTTTTCTTGTTCCATTCTTATGTTGTTTTATTCTCATTTATATTTGCTCCTCATGTTTATTTTCATGTTTTCTGATTAGAGTTTTTTTTTAAGTTTCTTTTTTTCTTCTCATGTTGCATTTTCTTATGAGTTTCATTTTTATGTTTGTTTTCCTTTCTTGCCCCACTAAAGACTTAATTGATCAAACTGTCCAATCAAGAAAATTCAGTCCAACATCTATCCTTCGTGTTTGACTACTTTTAAAAACAAATACAAAAATAAGAGAGAGAAAAAAAAGATTTACTCTTAAAAAACAAATTAGCAGCCTAATTGATTCCTTGCAAGCTCATTTGGTTATACATGATAATAATGACAAATGTATGTTTTTGGGTACATTTTGCTCAACGTGATGTGTGGCTAATCCTAAAGAATTGTAAACTCTTCTCTGCTGTTTTCCCCTCACAAATATTCTTCTTAATATTCTAAACATAAAAATGTTAAACCGCCTCATGGAGATTCGTCATGTGAAGTGTTTTCTCGGGTTTATGTGGCTACAAGTTTGTTTAGGGGTTCAAATGATGGAGAGTGGCAGAAAAAAAACAAAGAAGAAGTGTTTTCTTTGTGCTAACACTCTGGGTCGTGG
The DNA here is from genome assembly GCF_024500385.1 of Phyllopteryx taeniolatus. Classification (NCBI taxonomy): domain Eukaryota; kingdom Metazoa; phylum Chordata; class Actinopteri; order Syngnathiformes; family Syngnathidae; genus Phyllopteryx; species Phyllopteryx taeniolatus. The sequence goes on along the minus strand of NC_084504.1, from coordinate 14,284,881 downwards.
CCCATCTGCTGGAATCAATAACACCGGCGTCTTGTTCTATTTTATTTTTATTTTTTTTTCATGAAACGCACTTACTCTTAATTTCATCCCCGAGTGGTTTTAGAGAGAAGAATGTGGAGTTACCTATAAGCGCCGTGCCGCCATAAATCAGCGGCGGCGCTAGTATCGATTGATGCTGATATATCACACAAATTTACTGTCACTTCTGTTTTCAATTAAAGATACAATCAGTCAGATAATGACTTAATTGGATTTTACACAAGATTGACTTTTATGGCCCGCGCTTTTACGACTTTACTTAAGAGAAGCCATTTTATCACGGGGAGAACAAAGTGTCTCCCCATTGCTTGTTTTATTTTTGGTTTTTTTACACAGCGAGCGCACCACGACGCCCCCTGGTGGATCGACGTGTTGGTTTCACCTTCAAAAGTCACACTAAACTTCATAATGCGAATTCTCGTGAGACTTCACCACAGTGAGAATCTAAAGGATTTTGTGATGATAAGCCTAGAACAGGAAATGGATCTTGATGCAACACAAGAAAGGTTCTAAATGCTTAGTTTAAAAAATGTCATGTGTGACGTCGCAGTGTGAATATAAAAATATGAATACGTAAAAATATATATGAACACAGTCACAGTCTTTTTGTATGCAGTTGCTTTTGTATTTGTCCTATTTTTGTCTGAATATCCTGACAGTCTGTGTGTGTGTGTCCGTGTGAATGAGTGGATTGAGACGTGTGGACAATATTTGCTCCCCTGGGGAGACTTAAATCACCCACCCCGTGACAACAAACCCCACCCCACAATCAGCGCCTCCTAATCACCGCCATCTTATCCTCGTCGCCCACCCCCATTTTGTTAGGATCCCCAAAACGTTTCCCTCATGGCTGTAAGACCTTTGAAAAAGAGTTTGGAAACGTGACGTAACACAGGCGTTTGCGTTTAGAGGCTTTTTGTACAGTGGTGTTGTCATGTGATCGCGGTGGACTTTGATGGGCACGGCAGGCTGGGGCCATGTTCATATGATTTTAATCCATAACACTGTCATAAATTAGCAATTTTTAGGATATTAAATAAGATATAAACATGTGAGTTGATGTGTGTTGATGTGAGTGTGCCATATATATACTGTACGTCTAACAATACTATGTATACGGCTGATTTAATGTGACAAAAACTATTCAGAAGTGATAAGAAACTGATTATTACAGGAGATTCTGCTTACTGTTGACACAGCCATCTTCGAAAGCCAACGCGGGGTAGTGAGAAATCTCCAACTTTCTGAATGAAACGCACCTTGGAAGTGACATTTTTGGAGAAAAATACACTGAATGTTGAATTTGCAACTATGATAGCAATATAAGGTATAATACCACCTTAAACAAAGCGGTGTTTGGAAACTCAAGCGAGATGTATTTTTTTTCAACTTTCTGAAAAGTTGTCATTTTGGAGGTGTTGGTGTTGGTCAGGGGGGTGGGGGGTTCTTATGGAAATATATTTGTGCCATCAAATTTTGAATCTGAATTACTAACATTGATTTTTTTTACCATCAAAATATTCAATGTAGTTTTCAGCTTCAAAAATTCTACATATCTGCGATTGGCTGGCGACCAGTTCAGGGTGTACCTCGCCTCTCGCCCGAAGATAGCTGGGATAGGCTCCAGCACGCCCGCGACCCCAGTGAGGAGAAGCGGTTCGGAAAATGAATGAATGAATGAAATTCTACATATTCAGCTAGAAATTCAACATTCGCTGTCAAATATTCAACGTATTCAGCTGCAAAATCAACATTAAATTCATATTTCAACATTCAGCATATGTTGTCTGGTTCAACTTACGTTGCCCAATTCGATATTTAGTTGCAAATTCAACCTTGTTGTCAAATGTTTTTTTTTTTTTTTTATCCTAATGATATATTTTCAAATCAATAATTCACTTGGTCAATAAAAATATGTAGCAAAAACTCAATAAAATGTAATAATACCATTTTAATATTTATGAAGTTTTCTTTCAATAAATCAACATTCAATTTTTTCTACAATATAGATTTTTTTGTCAAAAATGTATCAAATATAATATTGTTTTCTTCAACAAATCATCCACATTTAACAGCTATTTAAAAATACTGTATTTTTAATATTTTTACCACATTATTTTTTTTTAGCATTGATTTACTCATAAATGTATAAAATCTAAAACATCCATCCATCCACCCATTTTCCGAGCCGCTTCTCCTCACTAGGGTCGCGGGCGTGCTGGAGCCTATCCCAGCTATCATCGGGCAGGAGGCGGGGTACACCCTGAACTGGTTGCCAGCCAGTTTTTTTTTTTTTTTTTTTTTTTCTTGAACAAAGAATGAAATGAACCACTTATTTCCAGTGTCACCACCTAACATGACAGGAAGGAAAGTATGACAGTGAGCGTCCTGCTGGACCTGGAGTCCATATTCATGTGTTTAACTGTCGCACAGACCCGTCTTGTCACCTTGAAAACGTGCTGGGCCATTTTCCAATTAAAAGCTTAATGGCCCCACTTGATTCCCTGCCCTGCCATCCCATTATGTGCTTCAATAAACTGCTCTGTTTCTCTGGCCTCCATTAGAAGATCCTACCCAATATGTATTCACAGCAGTGCATGAAAAACAAAGAAGTTGTAAAAGTTGGAGATGATTTCCAAATGAATCAGTCTTTTATTTGTGTGATTTTAAGAGCCAATTATTGGTTGGTGCATGGGCAAGATGGTGTAAATGACTACTTACAGGGTTTCCACGACCCTTAACAGTGGGGTGGCGTGTGGGTGAGGGAACAATGTCTACATTTTTAATACAGATCTGGGTCAAGGATCCCCCCCACATAGTATTTCTTTGGAATTATTATGGTTTTTATTCCATTTCTCAATGGATAATATACAGTACAGCTTTTTCTATACATTTTGTACGTATTTTCATAGATTAAATTTTTTTCTGCATTTTTAAGGCATGGAAATATGTTTTTTTATTAACAAAATGTTGAATTATAAGATTTTGAATTTGGAACAGAAATATATGAGACGTTATGATATAATATATAAAAACAATATTTTCTTCAGTCATTGGTGTGATCTTAATGGGGAATTTGATGCACTTCTAAAATCAAATCAAACATCAGAGCTACTGTTATGTACAGTAAAAAGCCCTCCGAAAATATGCTCATAAAATATAGTAATAGTAGTATTTATTTCCTCTCCCTGCCCCCATAAATTTAGTATCCTCTTTTTATTGGCATTTTTAAGTTTGGTTCCCAATTTTTGTTTTTTGGGGAGGCTCTGACTTGGACGTTTTGCTTAATGTTTCACTGATTAATACATTAAATAACCAAACATAATAGCAATAATTAATATTAATATTATGACTAACATGAAATAAATAAAAAAATGTATTCACTTGTGACATCAAACCATTTTTAACTAATGCATTTCATAAAATAAAATAAAAAAAGTGCGTATTTTCTGTACATTTCCCAAAGACATTTTCTTTGAAAAAAATTGCAAATATTTTTTAATCTCTCCAAACACCAAATATTTGTTTTTAAATTTATTTATTTTTATTTATTTATTTATTTATTTATTTAAAAATAATTATTTACATTGCGGCACGGTGCTGATTGGTTAGAGCGTTTGCCTCACAGTTCTGAGGACCGGGGTTCAAAATAAAAATGAAAAAAATTTATTCACTCGTGACAGCAAGCTACTTTTTGACGCGTATTTGCTACAAATAAAATGTAAAAAGTGCCTACTCGCCTATAGGTTAGGTGCACATTTTGATTGACAGGCGGGTGGGTGGGCGTGTGCTGTAAGTTGCCCCCCACGCCCACGCCCCCCGGTCTCGGTCCCCTCACTCTCATTGCTCTTATCTTGCGGGTGTCCACATCAGCGGTGCGCGTATACGTCCGCGATGAACGGCTACGGCTCTCCGTACTTGTACGTGCACGGCGCTCCGGTGTCTCAGCCGCCGCGAGCGCCCCTCCAGCGGACCCCCAAGTGCGCCAGGTGCCGCAACCACGGCGTGCTGTCGTGGCTCAAGGGCCACAAGAGGTACTGCCGCTTCAAGGACTGCGCCTGCGACAAGTGCATCCTCATTATCGAGAGGCAGAGGGTGATGGCCGCGCAGGTGGCGCTGCGCCGGCAGCAGGCCAACGAGAGCCTGGACAGCCTCATCCCGGAGGCCCTCAGGGTCGTGCCCGCGGAGGGGGCCACGGCGGCGGCGGCGACCACCGGGGAGCCCGAAGCCAGATGGAGGATTGCGGAGGAAAGACGAGGTGAGGACGCACCCCCGGCGGGATATGAGATGTTATTAATAACCGAGCAATTTGAAACTAGTTCACACTTTAGAAACACGAAAAAAAAAAGCATTTTAGTCGGCTCACTTTGGCACATTCGTCATTCGTCATCATTTTTACTACCCAGGCGCCTGAAGGTCCACCCTACAATTACAATAGGAACCGCGTTGAGAATCTTGAACATTTTTCAAGACGAACTACGGATTTATTCAGATCACATTTGGACGCTTTAATTGGTATTATAATCATACATTTTTAAGAGAAGCGCCTTTCTAAGCACTCAAGGTCCCGTAAGGTGGTACTGTATATTTTAAAATGACTATCAAATATTCGTAATAAATTAGCATTGAAAATGTATTTGGAGGAAAATAATGAAACATGACTATTACTTTATGATAAAAGTTTAGACAACTATCTTAAATGATAAAAATGATTTCCAATCACTATGAGTGAAGATTATTATGACGAAATAACATTGTAGGCGTAGTTTATGTACACAATACATGCTTTTTACACATAACAATTCCAAATAAAACATCTTACATTGCTTTATGTAAAACATTTAAAGTAGCATAGGATTGAATTTGTGTATTTCATGATTTTAAAAAAATACATGTAAAAAGGACATTGTTGTCTGTAATAATTGCAATTGTTATAATTAAAGTGTAAACGTGCGTGTGAAAATACACGTTTTTACATATAACAATGGGCCTATCCTTTCAGTTAAACAATGTAAAAAATATATATAATTATATGTAAATCATTTGAGTGTGGGGTGTGGATTAAATGAGTATATTTCATGTTGTTTTTAAAACTATATCTATATTGTTTTTATGTCACAGTCAGAATCCAGTGGCTGGCCTGTAAAAATATAGATATATGAAAGATTTCCCTCTTGTATAGCTATTTATTATGGAGAAATAGAACAAGTGAAATAGTAGGATATAATACATGATATTCCACCTGGAATGTAAAGGTTTTTATTGATAAATGAGACTTGGTTGTAGTTTGTAGTAGCTGGACACTTTATGGCTGTTTTCCTCTAGGATTGATACAAATGAAATCCCTCAGTTATCTACATCATTTAAATTGCACATTTTATTTGCCACCTCTTTTATTTGTGTCACCTAACGTAGAGTATCTTATAACAGCTGGAGTTTTTAATTCATGCCAAAAGTAAAAAATTATACCAATCGGATGGTGAAATTGATAAAGTTGTTTTCATATTTCTCGCAACGTTGAGATAAAATGTTGCCAAGCAACAATTTATGTTTTTACACAGCATGCTGGCTAAGCAGCTTTGCAAAGAACAAACTTGAGTGGTAGAAAGTCGCTATGTAAATAAATTATTATTATTATTTTATTCTTCTGTCATGACTCGAGCGCGGGGTTAATTAAATTCAGTGATGCATTTACAGATGAAACAAATATATATAAATTTTATGTAAAACAACAACATAAAGATATTGTTGCATGTAAAAACAATTGTATGAAAAATACATTGTTATATGTAATATATATATCCATCCGTTTTCATTACCGCTTATCCTCACTAGGGTCGCGGGCTGCTGGAGCCTATCCCACCTATGTTTGTCAACCATAGTCAATTAGTCAATTTAGAGTTGTCAATTAAAATAAAAATTAATTGTTTTTGGGACGTGGGAGGAAACCGGAGTGCCTGGAGAAAACCCACCCAGGCACAGGGAGAACATGCAAACTCCACACAGGCGGGGTTAGGATTTGAACCCCGGTCCTCAGAACTGTGAGGCAGATGTGCTAACCAGTCATCCACCGTGCCGTCTATCTATCTATCTATCTATCTATCTATCTATCTATATCTATCTATATCTATCTATCTATCTATCTATCTATCTATCTATCTAATCTATCTATATAATGTAAATGTGTATATATATAAAATATATAAAATGTAAAAAATATTGTTAGATATAAACAAAAGTGTAAAAACAATACATTGTTAAAACATGCATTCTTATATAACGTGGGACAGGATCCAGGCATGGTGGAAGACTGGTTAGAGCGTCTGCCTCACAGGACCAGAGTGACCAGGGTTCAATCTCCGGCCCCGCCTGTGTGGAGTTTGCATGTTCTCCCCGTGCCTGTGAGGGTTTTCTCCGGGTACTCTGGTTTCCTCCCACGTCCCAAAAACATGCATGCTAGGTTAACTGACAACTCTAAAAAAATATATAATTATATTTAAATCATTTGAGTGTGGGGTGTGGATGAAATGAATATATTTAATGTTGTTTTTAAAACTATATCTTGGTTGTTTATGTGTGCCCTGCGATTGGCTGGCAACCAGTTCAGGGTGTGCCCCGCCTCCTGCCCGATGATAGCTGGGATAGGCTCCAGCACGCCCGCGACCCTAGTGAGGAGAAGCGGCTCAGAAAATGGATGGATGGATGGATGGATGGACAGGATCCATATCGACACAGGAAGAAAACTACATTACAATACTTTTTAAGTGCCTGATGTACTTTATTTTTATCGGAATTAATTCTAGTTTCTCTTCCACAGGCAATGTCATAAATCTTACATTTTACAAACAATAATTTGTGATTTATCATTAACAGCACAACAACATACATCAGCACAATAGCTCCAATTGACTTTTGTCTCTTGGTCAGGGTTGACTGGTCACTTGTTCCGAGACAGACTCCACAGGGCTCATCATTAAATTTTCAAATGCCAAAAAAAAAAAAAAAACACTATAAATGCTTAGTGGCAAGTTTATTCATCCATATTAATTCATCAATTGAATCATTGATTTGTATTAAATGTAAACGGAAAAAAAACAGTCGCCTTATGTTTTGCAGATGGTCCAGAGGACGGAAGCGGGGAGGTGTCTGGGGCTGAGACCGGAGGCAGCCCTGGTGAGCGGGACCACGATCAGGTGAGCTCCCCGGAAGGTTCCAAACCAAACTCCTGCTACACCCCAGAACCCCCGGATGGTCACTCGGAGGAGAAGGAGGCCAAAGCAGAGAGTCCCCAGAAGAGCCCCGCCAGTCCCGGGGGCCGGGGGGTGGTCATTGAGGGTCTGGCTGGCTCTGTCAACCTGCCCCTCAGCCTCAGAGCCAACCGCCCTCCTCTGGAGGTCCTCAAGAAGATCTTCCCTGGCCACAAGGCACCTGTTCTGGAGCTCATCCTCCGGGGCTGCGGAGGGGACCTGGTTGGCGCCATCGAGGTGCTACTGTCCAGCCGGGGCCCCGACGGGGGCCCGCACCCGCACGCAGACCCGCACCCCGACCCCATCGTGCTGCCGCCCGGCGCGCAGCCCTTCGAGCACGGCCTGGGCTCCTACCACCCGGTGACTTCCTCCGCCAAGTGGTCGGTGGGCTCCGCCTTCAGGGTGCCGGACTCGCTGCGCTTCACTTCCGAGTCGCCCTCGGTGGGCGCCCTGAGGGTCCCCCTGCAGCACCCTCGCTACCCGCTAGTGCTTCGCAACTCCCTGACCCGGGGCCCAGGCGGAGCACTGGTGCACAGCGACGTGACCCTGTGGAACACCATGGCCTTGCAGCAGCAGTACCAACTACGCTCCGCCGCCCAATACGTGTCGCCCTTTGGTCCGGCCTGCGCCCCCGGGGGATCAGTCTTCCGGGGGGCCTCGCTGCTACACCAGCACCACCCCAGAGTCACCGAGGAGCCCCGCGGTGGCATCCAGGAGGGCGAGGGCTGCGGGCCCGGGGCCAAGGGGGGCCTGTACTCGCCCGACGAGGACTACGAGGAGCGTTCAGACTCGGCCGACTCGCGGATCTTGAACTCGTCCGGCTAGAATGCGTTTTGCTTTGATTGGATCGGATCCAGACAAACAATGAAGTGAGCGCCACTCATGAATGTACAAACCTTTACGTCTACTTCCTGTCAGCATGTTGTCATGATTGTGAGCATGTGTTGAGTGTGAATAATAAACGAGCAACACTGGACAACGAAACTGTGTGACATGTTGCTTTCGTACAGCTTGGCCACAACCTCCATGTTGTACACAAAAGAAAATTATGCAAATAGAAATCATCTGGTCAGCGTCACAAATCACATTTCAGCATTCTTAAATGGAACATGTGGAAAAACCACAGCCGATATTTAAAACTCAACACTGTAGTCAAGCGAGGTCACACTGCATTGTAGGGTAGTAGTAATAAATGGAGTAGTGGTAGTAGTAGGAATAGTAGTAAAGGTTTTACTGTGCGTAATGATAGTAGAAGCAATAGTAGCAGTAGTAGTATTAATAGTCGTAGTTGTAATGGTAGCAGCAATAGCAATAGTAGTAGGAGTTGTAGTTTTAGCAATTTTAGCAGTTGTAGTAGTAATATGAGTGTCTGTAGTAGTAATAACAGTAGTAGTTTCAGTAGCATTAGTGATAGTTGTAGTAGTTTACTAGTATTAGTACCATCAGTAGTAATACTAGGAGTAGTAATAACAGCAATAGTAATATTAGTTTTAGTTGTAGTAACTGAAAGTACAACTATTATTGGTAATTGTAATAGTTGTAGCAATAGTATTAGTAATAGCAGTAGTTGTAATATTAGTAGTAGAAGCAGGTAGTAGTAATAGTTGTGGTAGTTTTAGTAGTAGTAACATTATTTGTACTACGAGTAGTTGTTGTTTTAGTAAATGGAAGTAGAAGTATTTGTAGTAGTTGTAGCAATAGTATCAGTAAACGTGGTAGCAGTTGTAATAGTCGTTGCACTAGTGGTACTAAATTGATGTTGAAGTAGTATTAGGAGTTAGTAGTTTTAGTAGTTGTAACATTCGTAGTAATACTAATAGTAGTAATAGCAATAGTAGTAATGGCAATATCAATAGTGGTATTAGTATTAGTAGTTTTACTTGTAGTGAATGACAAAAGTATTAATGGTTGTCAATAGTTGTAGTAGTTGTAGCAAAAAGTAATAATTCTAGTAGTAGTTGTACTAGTAGTAGTAATATGAATAGCTGTACTAGTAGTAATGGGAGTAGTAGCAGTTATGATAGTAGTAGTAGTAGTAGTAATAGTAGTAGAATCAATTTAAATCAATTTAGAAGTTGTCAGAGTAGTAGTATTAGTAATTAGTAATAGTAGTACTGTGGCTATAGTTGTAGAAGCAATAGTAGTCGTGTAATTTTTGTATACAGTATGTGTAGCTGTAGTAGTACTTGTACTAGTAGTAGTCGTGTAGTTTTAGAAGCAGTAGTGAAAGAAATAATAGTAGTTGTACTAAACAGAGAAAGTAGTGATACGAGTAGTAACAGTAGTGATACTTTAACTTTACTGGCTCTGGGTCAAATGTAGAATTCAATTCAAGCTCCTCGTTTCTATCAATAAGGCCCTCCATATTTGGCCGACCTCCTCCGCCTTCCGCCACCCGCCTGCCCGTCTCAGCGCCACGGGGAGCAGAGCCTTCAGCCGTTCTGCTCGCCAGCTCTGGAACTCTTTGCCACCCGACCGCCACAACTCAGCCTCTTTCACCACTTTCAAATCCCAACTCCAAACCCTCCTGTTCAAGGTCTCCTACTCACTCTACTTGCACTGCCCTACAGTTTTTATTTGTTTTATTCCTTCTGTATACTTCTGTTTTTACTGTTGTTTTATTGATGTACAGTGACTTTGAAGGCCAAGAAAGGCGCTTACAAATGTATGATTATTATGATTATGATGATGATTATTATTATATTTAGAGTGGTGGTAGTAGTTTAGCTGTAGCGAATAGAAAGATAAGTATTAATGATGGTAGTAATAGTTGTACTAGTAGTAGTAGTCGTAACAATAGTAGTAGTAATAGTGATAGTAGTAGCAGCAGCAGGTGTACTAGTAGTATTTATAGTATGTAGGGTAAATAGTGATGTGTAAAACGAATAGCGGCGTGTATGAAAAAGTGTTTCAAAAGTGTAAAAGGAAGTGAAACACTAACGGGACATGATGGGACGTCAAGCGACTCTCATCCGGCGTGGTCTTCTTGTCCAACAGGTGGCGCCACGACAGACCAGATAAAGCATCTCCATCTACGAAAAAAACGTTATAAAGGCAATAACAAGATTAAAGATAGCATACTGGATATAAGACATACAGCGGGTTCATTTTGATTGCCATATAACTATTTTTGCACTTCAGGAGACACTCATCTTAACCGGAGTTCTTCCATTCAAATAACATGACGAATGCTGCCATCTGCTGATGGAATGGCTACACAACATGTGTACAATTCAGGAGTCCAACTGCTCCAGTCAATCGGTACACTCAGGACGGTTGTGTTTACCTGCTTTTGCCTGACATCTAGTGCTTAGAAGTCAACACGACATTTGCCACTTTTCATTATTGTGCTAAGGCGCTGAACATTAAACATTTTGTATGCACTAATTTAAACAGTGGTTCTATAGTTTATAACTAAATCGTTTTGATTTCACATTCATTTTGTATCATGCACATGAAAAAAATAAATCATCAAAAAACTGGGCCAAAGTTTAAGTGCCCAGTAGTGGTAAAACTGCTTTCTTGAAATGCGTTTTTATTACACGTTACATTTAGCTGTGGAACAAAAATTCAACCAAATACAGTACAATGTAAATAAATACACATTAAAATAACACGGTAAAAATAAATAAATAAATTGGAAAAAAAAATTGGAAAGAAAAAAGGGACAGTTACAAATATTGAAAAAAGACAAAAGTAACAAAAAATATACCAAATGAAGTAAAGGTAAACCTAAATTAAAAATAACAAATAAAATAAAACGGAATGACAAAAGATTAAAATGAAACTAAATAAAACACAGTCACAATTACAATTAAAATGTATTAAGCAAAATAATAACAACACAAAATACAATAAATTAAAAACAATAAATTAACAAATAAAATGAAACAATTAAAACAAAAATTACAAATATATAAATATCTAAGTAAATAAACACATAAATTGCAATTCAAAATAATGTAAAAATGCAGTTTTTAAAAGAATGTTTTTATTATTAAGGGAGAAGAAAACTCCAAACCTCCATGGCCCTGGGTGAAAACGTGATTGGCCCCTAAACCTAATGACTGGTTGGGCCACCCTTAGCAACAACAACTACAATGAAGCATTTGCGATAACTTGCAATGAGTCTCTTAAAGCGCTGTGGAGGAATTTTGGCCCACTCATCTTGGCAGAATGGTTATAATTCAGCCACATTGGAGGGTTTTCGAGTATGAACCGCCTTTTTAAGGCCATGCCACAGCATCTCAATAGGATTCAGGTCAGGACTTTGACTAGGCCACTCCGAAGTCTTCATTTTGTTTTTCTTCAGTCATTCAGAGGTGAGGTTGCTAGTGTGTTATTGATCATTGTCCTGCTGCAGCCTTGAGTTTTGGCCAATACCGATATCGGTCGATTTCCGCAACAATCATACTGTACATACTTACAGTATTTTGTAGTATGGAACGTTAGAAAAGCCTTGATCAAGTGATACTACACAAGCAGAGAAAAATAATCAGCAACAGTAGGCATGAGAGAGAAAAAAAAAAAGACCCATTTATTATTAACCAATGGGTTACATAAAGTAACCGCTCTGCACATCTTGAGCTCTAAAGGGAGATTTTCGGTCCAGTCCGATCTGATTTTTGTTTTTATTGCTAACATAGGACCGATTTCCGATCTCAAAGATCGGATCGGGACAACGCTAGCACTCATTGTGTTTCGCTGGAGTCCCAAAGCTTTAAAAATGGCTTTATAACCTTTTCCATGCCAATAGATCTCAATTGAGGATTTTTTGGTCTCCTTCACTTTGTCAGGCAGGTTCTATTGAAGTCATTTCTTGATTGAGAAGAGGTGTGGTAGTATCAGGCCTTTGTGTGGCTAGAGAAATTGAACTCAGGTATGACAAACCACAGGTATGTTTTCACAGGGGGTGGGCAATCACAGGGCCATGTAGTAATAATAAAAATCTTGATTTAAAAACTGCATTTTGTGTTTGCTTGTGTTGTGTTTGTTTGACTAATATTTAAATTTGTTTGATGATGGGAAACAGTTAAGTTTGAAAAACATGCAAAAAAATAAGAAATCAGGAAAGGGCAACTAAATGTAAAAATGTATAAAAACTAAATGAGGAAAATAAATAAACTACATGAACAACGTAATAGCGCAGTTCGTGGTCAGAACTGAGGTATTGTGTTGCCTATTGTGTTGCGTTTGGTTTTGACTGGTCGCCAGGTCAGCATGGAGGGGTCAAAGTACTTGAGACGGAGACAAATGCCGCCCGCGACGTCTGCTTTAGTCTTTAAGTGCATGTGTTGTGAGTCCATCACAGGTTAATTAACATAACAGTGCTCCTCTTACACTTTTTGTGGAGTGCACCTCCTTCTTCTTCTCAGTGGGACACTTCCAACTAGATGCTGCTCTTTCAATTATTACCACAACATGGGATCAAGTGTCATTTCAACTCTGTGTTTATACAGGTTGCGACCATTCACGATATGTGCAGTCTAACACACAAACAAAAACAACCTAGTGAATGATGAAAACACTTATTAATATCTAGTATACATCTGAATAGGTTTTATTTTTTCACACCTATTTGTGATTTCCAATGATGTCTGCACATCGGGAAAGGACCAAGATTTCATTCAACAGCACTAAACCTGTTCAACATCTCCAGAACCTGGCCGTGGAAAATCTTTAGGATTCAATAAAGCCTTCCAAAGACTCATTTGAACCACCACAAGACCCTCCAAATCTTCTTTAACAGGACCTAGAACTGCTTGAAGAATCATTGAATCTTCATAAAGACTCCTTTTGACCGCATACAAGGACCCCAAATCCTCTTGGGTAAAGCCCTGGGAAATATTCATTAAACACCAAATTCAACTCAAGACTCATTTGAATCCCTGAACGAACCTCAAAATCTTAAACAGTGCACTAAACCGCTTCAAGAAAAAGAAATCTTCCAGAGACTCATTCAATCCACTACAACTTTTTTTTTTTTAATTTTATTTTTATTTTTATTTTTTTTAAACAGGACCTGGAACCTCTTCAAGAATCATTATTCACTTCCAAAGTCTCATCCATATATACATTTTCCGTACCGCTTATTCTCACTCAGGTCGCGGGCATGCTGGAGCCTATCCCAGCTGACTCTGGGGGAGAGGCAGGGTACACCCTAAACTGGTCGCCAGCCAATCGCAGTTCCAAAGTCTTCTTTGAAGACCAAACTTTCTTTAACAGAAACTGGAACTGTTTCAAGAGTCAATTAACTGTTCCTACGACTTATTTGAACCCCTGCAAAAAAATCCAAACTCTTCTTTAACATGACCTAGAACTGCTTAAAGAATCATTCAACCCTTCCAAAACCACAGCATTTATCCCAAATCTTCAACAGGGCCCTGAACCGCTTCAAGACTCAATAAACCCCACAAAAAACTCCTTAGAATCCCAACAAGAATGGCTAATCTTCTTTAACAGGATCTAGAACTACTTCAAGAGTCATTCAATCCTTCCAAAAACTCCTTAGAGCTAGAACGCCAAATATTTAACAGGCACAGACACCCCTTCAAGAATCAGTAAATCCTTTTAAAGACTCCTTCCAACCACCACAAGAACCCCAAATCTTCTTGAACAAGACCTGGAACTACTTCAGGAATGAGTGAATCCTTCCAAAGACTGATTTGAACCCCTGCAAGTAACCCATTCTTCTTCATAAACAGGGTCTGAAACGCCTTCAGGAATGAGCCAACCATTCCAATTAACCCCAGAATGACATAACACCTTGGGCAGTCTACAAGGACTTCTCTCGGGGGACCAGAACATAGTTTACAATGGCAATTTGCTGTGGTTGCTGAGGTCATGATTGTGAATCTCCAGGCGATTGTTGACCCAAAATGGGCAGTTTTTATTGGGTCCCAGATTCTTCACAAAGGGATAAGTGGTCCTGAGCGAGGAACTCCATTTGTAATCCATCTATGCAGCTGGAAAAGGTATATGAAACCATGATGGCGGCCTACACGTCAGTAGCATGCTCCCTGATAAAAACATTCAAAACGTGCCTTAGCCCCATTTTCTTTTTTTTAAAAACCCTTTCAAGGACTCCTTAGAACCACGACAACATCCAAACATCTCGTTAACAGTACCTGGAACCCCTTCAAGTGTCAGTGAATCCTTCTAAATACTAATTTGAAACCTACATTTTTAACACGACCTTGAACCCATTCAAAAGTCAATTAACCTTTCCCAAGACTTCTTGGAACCATGGCAAGAACCCCAAACCATTATTTAACAGGCACTGTGAGCCCTCAAGAGTCAATGAACCCTTTCAGAGACTACTCAGAACTATGGTAATAACCTCAAGTATTCTTTCACAGGACCTAAAACTACATTAAGACTCTTTTGAACCCCCGCAAGAACATAAAATCATCAACAGAACCTGAAATCCCTTCAAGAAATAGCAAATCCTTCAAAAACAACATTCTTCTTCCTAACCAGGGTCTGGACCTACTTCGGGAGTGATACAACCAATCCCGTGTCCCGTGAACCCCAAAATGACAGAAAAACATTTTTGAGATTCTACAATGACTTCTGAACCTGAAGACTGATTGGTTCAAGACCTCTTTAAGAGCAAATAGCTGAAATTAGCTATGGTTGCTGGGGTCTTGATTGTGTAGCTTCGTAGGCCAGAGCAGACCCAAAATGGGTCTGGTGTCAGTTTTTATTGGGTGGCCGATTCTTGGCAAATGAATCAGGGATCCCGGGAGAGGAACGCTATATGTAATCTGGGTCGAGCTGGAAAAAGTTTGTGAAGCCCTGGCAAAGGCCTGCATATTAGTAGCATGTTCCATATTAGAAAATGGTAAAAACTTGACTTTACCCTCATGGGGGACACATAGGCGAGGTTTTATTGAGAAGCCAGAAGTCCCCTCTCAAGGAAATTTAGAACCGTCACAAGGACCTCTGGAAGACATTCAAGGTCTACAGGCTGTCCCACATTTCCCAGTGTAACTTTTTTTTTTGTTAAGATGCCAGGAATTCCTTCAAAGTATCATCCCAGGGGTTCCTAATGAGCCACAGAGAACATGTTACACCTGGAGGTGTCTAGACCCTGGTGACGAGCGCATCCCTCCGACCCGAGCCGTGGCCTGGGCCCGTCGGATCAAAGCATTCCTGGCCAGGAAAATGCAGCGCAGGGTGGCCGCCTGTAACCTCCGTCATAAATTAAGAGACAAAGTGGAGAATCAAGCTGCACCTGCAGGTCTTCAGCCCCCTACCACCCCCCAAAATAAACCACTCAGACACCCCCACCTTTCTCCACACATGGAGGAAGAGTTAGGACCCCAGAGAAGCAAAGACTTCACACTTTAGTGTCTTAGATTGAGGATTATTACTTCACACAGATGTTACATGGTTATTACACATAATAGCTAATAATACACACAAAATATACGGTACATAATACATAAAACAAAATTCAAGAAAAATGTAATTTATACAAATAAAGTGGAAATAAACAAATACAAAAAATAAACCAGTATCTTAATTTAATTGTTTTATTTTATTTTAATTTAATTTGAAAACAAGATAAAGTAAAAAAAAATTTAATGACAAAAAACCCAAACAAAATAACAAAAGAATAAAATAAAAGATAAAGGTGATCATAGTTATGGAAAAACTAAATAAATACATTTAGATATAAAAATAAACATATTGAAGAAAACAGTATAAGAAATACGTATTGATAAAACAAATAACTGTAAACAATTAAACCAACATGCACAAAATCTAAGGTTAAGAGTTATTACACAGTTCCTACACATATTTGCTGACATTACCACATTATGAATTAATTGAACTAAAATGGAGTTGACATAACATGGAAACATCGTAGATAGTATTACATATTGCAGTTATT
The DNA here is from genome assembly GCF_024500385.1 of Phyllopteryx taeniolatus. Taxonomy (NCBI): domain Eukaryota; kingdom Metazoa; phylum Chordata; class Actinopteri; order Syngnathiformes; family Syngnathidae; genus Phyllopteryx; species Phyllopteryx taeniolatus. The sequence continues at coordinate 14,268,696 of NC_084504.1, read as the reverse complement.
ATGTAATTATTAGTCTAAAAATGTATGCAGCAAAAAAATATACATATACATCATACATGCATAAAATAAAACAAAATGTAAAACAAAGAAAATGTATAAAAGAAATACTGTACACCATTTCAACCAAATAAAGTGAAAAAATACATGAAAAAATAAAGCAAAGAAATCATTCAGAATAGAATGAAACAAAAATAAAATAAATAACCAAATGAAGTAAACATATTTTTAATAGAATGACAAAAATAAAACCCAAAAAAACAAATAATAAATACAATGGAAAATGTCAAAATAAATAAACCATAAAGTAAAATTTCATAACAAATAAAAACAAAAATCTATTACCAAATACAAATCTTTAAACAAATAATAACTTTAAAAAATTAAACTAAGATGCACATGCCTCTTTAGCATCTCAGGTTGCTTTTTCACGATAGACGGCCAGTTGGGGGACATTAACTACTCCCAATAATAAATGGGTTTTTTTTGGTTGCTATATAATGTATAAGGATACCCATTTCATCACAGAATAGATTTTAGGGCACATTGTAGTAGGACGACTATGATTTTGACTTTTTTATTTGGCAAATCTAGCTGTACATAAATGGGTGTTTAAATAACATCGTCATATAATATCAATGGGGTTTTGCTACCTTGCCGCTAATTTGCGTTAAGTATGCCATGGCTAAATGGAGATTGGATAGCAGAGAGCCAGCTCATTTCTAAACATGTTAGTTTCGTCATTGGCTTGTTTAGAAACATTAATCATCATGAGGAATTTAAATACAATTAAAATAAAAAGAAGAAATCTCTTGAAGGAGCTAACTAGCCTAGCTGGCGCTAGATTTTCTGGCATTAGACATTAGTGAGCTAAAATAGCACTAGACTTGAATAATATACTTATTTGTCTGAAACACCACAACATAAATAACGTACTAGTTAGTTTTAAACACTCCTATTTCATGTTTCATCTTCAAACAAACATTTATTACAAGAGTTCAGTTGTCAAGTTACCTTGAATCAAGTGTCACCAAGCAGATTTGACGTCTCCGGTTGCTACGAGGCTCCCTATTTGGCTGTGTCGGTAAGAGGCAGCCAATCACCAAAGAGGGGGCGTGGCTTCCGAGAAAGCGTTGCTGTGAGCTGCCGCTGCACGAGGAAACTTGGCTCAGTCGGTACACACGCACACACGCGCGCGCACACACAGACCAACACTCAATTAACAGCTAATTAAGGGCTCGCTGCTTTTCCAGTAGGCTGGAAAACACTTGGAGAGGAGGGACCGTCCACTCGTGGAGGTAAAAGATGATTTTTGTTTTGTTTTCCTCACTACTGACACTGTCTTTTTAAAAACTGCATGAGTAATATTGTTGGACTTATAATTAATTTATGACAGTTTTGTCTTGATGGAATGCTCATATATTTTGAATTATTTAAAAAAGACTAATTCATTCTGGATTACTGTTGGGATTTCTTTTGTACGTTTTGTATTTATTATTCATATAGTCTGGACTTTAAAGCACTTAATTGAATAAAAAAAATTATGTAGTCTGGATTAGAATCCTGCTCTTTTATTTTTACATTTTTTAAAATTATGTTGGTTTTTATTTGTTTTGCATGCATAGTATTTTAATGTGTTAGTCATTCATATATTATTGATTAGCATTCTGCAATTTTTTTTAACATTAGAAATGCATTTTATTGTTATTTATTCCTATAGTCTGCATTACAATTCGTCACTTAAACTTTTTTAGGTTGACTTTTTTTTTCCAAAAAATCCAGCTACCTTAAAATAAAATATGCAGATAAAGCGGTTAAAAGATTCAGATTTGTTTTACACCTTTTTTGCATTTCCCTCTCATTTCTACAAAAACGTTTGCCAAAATGTAAAAAAAAAACCCAAACAATTTTCTCAAAGTGCTGAATTATAATGGATGCTACATGAAAACATAAATGTTTTTTTTAGAGTCCAGAATTGTATACTGCAGACCAAATGAACGACTAAATAATAATAATAACAATAATACTACTACTACTAATAAAACAGTGTCCTTTTTATCCCTCTATCCACTTCAAGTAGAAGAATATGCAAACAATTCCAAGCCATTTATGTACATATTGTCACTATATTCAGGGCATTAACGATCGACGTTAACTCAATAAAAGGTCACTTTTATGTGCAGGGCGCTTGCAAACATGACGGAGGGTTGCGAGTTCGAGATCGACGTGGAGAGCGTGGAGGCGGAGGCTGACGAGCCGAGCGAGCGACCGGAGGACGACGACCCCCACAACCGCAACCCGGACGGGGACGGCAGGGACGCTCACGCCGGCAAGCCGGGCCACGGAGGCCTGAGCCCGGGCGAGCAGCGCAAGCTGAGCCGCACGCCCAAATGCGCGCGGTGCCGCAACCACGGCGTGGTGTCGTGCCTCAAGGGCCACAAACGCTTCTGCCGCTGGAGGGACTGCCAGTGCGCCAACTGCCTGCTGGTGGTGGAGAGGCAGCGGGTCATGGCCGCGCAGGTGGCGCTACGGAGGCAGCAAGCCACGGAGGTAAGGCTGAGGGAGGGCCGGCCTTCGAACCCGGACGGGCCTCTTTAACCAGGGGAGCGTGCAAGGCGCGTCAGGGGCCCGCTCGCGCGTGTTAAAATCAGAGGGGGCAAAAGTAGGCCCTCTGTGCTTCGGGACACATACTTGTGTAAAATTAGATATGTATGTATAAAACTCTGGTCAACATTTTCTTCTGGACTAGGTTTACAATTCTTTTAATTCCTCCTCTATGCTGCTCTTGTATTTCTTCTTGTTGGTTGTGTGTTTCAAAAGTTTGGAGACACGTCACTACTCCATGGCATGAGAAAGTGTTTCAATGCTTTCGACATGTACAATCAGTCAGTCTGTCTGGCTATTCCTTTATGTAAAAGTAAAACAAAAATGTACAAGGACTACTTTTTGAAAAAATAAATCTGAATTCCAATTGTAGAATGTTTAGATATAAATGTGCACAATTAGTTGGTCCATTTATTTTGGATTCTTGTCTTGAGCAAAACTAAAAAGCGAAAGATGCTCTCATTACAGTGTATATTTGCAAGAGTTGAATTTCCTTCAAATTTTATTTAGACTTGATTTGTAATAAATGTTCAACAAAATAACATATGCATACATTTCACAACGATTTATTTTAATTATTTTGAATTTGTACAACCCACCAAAATTTGGACCCTTTGTTGTTTGTTATATTTAAAAAGGGTTGATAATCCATCATTCTTCATGTGAGGTGTTTTTCTAAGCTTTTGACTGGGTTGAGTCATTTGTTTTGCGCTACTGTTACATTCATGTATCGATGTAGCTCCGTTTGCGATTATATGGTTTCATGTGTTTTTATGAGTTCATTAGATTTAATAAGACACTCAGAGAAAAATAATTACAAAATGATCTAACATCTTATTTTAAACTGAATGCAATGCACATGTTGTTTTGGGTGGCCTATCTGTTTCCATAAGGATTATAACATGAGACATGGGGCAATGTTTCAGCTATGATGGAATGAATTAATGATGAAACATATCCCCTTAAGTGTTACAATTGGGAGACAAAGAGAATGATGGCTTACAACTGTTTTTATTGTATGTAAGGACAAGCTCTTTTTTTTTAATCTATAAGGACAAAAAAGGCCTATCTGGGAAACAACTTCCAGCCGAGAGGAGGACCATCTATCAGAGACATGTTCGTCCATCAACTCTGCTGGCCAAAAGCATCCTCGAAGGTAAAAAACTGAAGATTACATATTTCCTCCTTTGGTCTTGAAAAATAATTCATATTAAAGCAGCTGTTGTAAATATTATTGTTATCTGTTGTAACGGCATGATGAATCGTTCTAACTTAATTAGAAGTAATTCAATGCTCAAGATACATGGATAGTTATGGACATTATTAATCTGCAATGTATTGATCATGACAAAAGGGTCTTAGTTTAAACAAGACAGCGGTCTTTGGTGAATGTAATTGCTTGGTGTCACAATGTCTCAGTAATGCCCCATGAAATTAAAAAGAAATTCAGCACCCAAAGTGAGGTTCACTTAGCAACATGAAATTTGGTAGGCATGTCTATAATGAGCAAACCCAAAAAAAGCCTCAGAAAGCCATGTCCAAAAAGACACAGCAAGTCTCCCATTTTGGCCAAAAAGTTCCAAAATTACATCTGGAGCTTAAAATAATATCCAGCCACTGAAGGCAGATTCACTTAGCAACATGAAATTTAGTGGCCCTGTTCATCATGAGCAGATTCACAAAAAAAGTCTCCAGAAGCTATGCCTGAAGAATTACGGGGAGTCTGCTATTTTGCTTTGAATTGGCCATTTGACTCATATTCAGGGGTCCTTTTAAAAGTGAACTTATCCAAGAGATTTGGTCCAATTGCTACCAAATTTGAAACAGCTACACTAGACAGATTGGCTGGCAACCGGTTCAGGGTGTACCCCGCCTCCTGCCCGATGATTGCTGGGGTAGGCTCCAGCATGCCCGTGACCCTAGTGAGGAGAAGCGGCTCAGAAAATGGATGGATGGATGGATGGATGGATGGATAGACAGACGGGCAAGGCAAAATTGTGATTTGAGTTTCCATCATTCCGGGTGGGTGACGCTGGACAGCTAAGTTTGACGATTCACCACAAAACACCAAAATCAAATAATAATTCCATTTCACAAGGTCATATCTTGACTAAACATTTCATGTAGCAACATGAACCTTGGTAGACATGTCTAGGCCTACAAAAAAGTCTCAAGAAGCAATGCTGGAAAAGACAGGAAGTCTGCTATTTTGTTTTTAAACAACCATTTTAAGGTCTTTTTGGCCATTTCGAGGAGTCTTTCAAAGACATACTCCATGATTCATATACATACATTGCTATCAACTTCGAAACCCATGTACTAGACAGATTGGCGGCGCTATATATATATATGAGTTTTGTCATTGATTGCGGGCGAAACACGCAGCAAAGTTTTATGACCTGCCCTAAAACATGAATTAATCATTGTCTGCAGCTTTAATTGACACAGTCTCATGACCTGTGACGATACAGCACATGGAGATATTAATACATATTGTTTCATCCCTGCTAAAGTTTCTTATTTTATTCCCCCCAATCAACAGGTTTCCGCCCGCTGCCGTCCGATCCCTTCCTGGCCTCCTCCCTGCCGCCCCCGCTTAGCGACCGCATGCGCAAGAGGCGGGCGTTCGCCGACAAGGAGCTGGAGAGCATCATGCTGGAGCGCGAGTACAAGGAACGCGAGCTTTTGGAGAGCGGCCAGGTCTCGCCGCTGCTCTTCTCCAACAACATGGCGCACCACGCAGTGGCATACTCGCCTGAGGCGCCCCCTAAGGACATGTGCCTGGGCCCCGCCTGTTTGGACGTGCCCATGCCGTACCCTGCGGCCGCCAACAACATGGAGCTCATCTCGTCCAACGTGAGCGTAGCCACTACTTACCGGCACTACCCGCGGGGAGGCTTCGTGGTGTGGCCCCGCGGTTCCGCCAACCTGGGTGACGCCCTGCTCTACCGCCAGTGCCTCTTCAACGCCACGGCGGTGGAGAATATGAAGCCCAGTGGAGCAGTGTGGGAGCCCAAGACCATGCCCGCCGAGAGCCACCCGCCGGTGCAGGACGCCGCCGACACCGAGGGCTTGCGAGCTGCCACTTTGCAGGACCACGAGGACCCGCTAAGGGTGGCACCAAAATCTACTACGAGAGAGAACTCTGCTTTCTACCCGCCAAAGAGGAGCTTTGGACAAGCCTTCCCGGCCAAGGATGCCGCCAAGTTCTCTCTAAAAGTGAACTCCACCTTCCACTCTCTCATCCAGCACTCGCTGGGCGACAAGGGCGGTGGTGGGACAGCAGTGGCCGAACTCCGGGGGGCGCCGTACTGCAAAGAACTCTTGCAGGAGGCGGCCCGCAAGCTCAGGGAAAGCTCCGGCAAGGACGCGCAGGCCGGCAAAATGGCCGACAGGTACGCCAAAGACTTCCCGTCCAAGCCGGGAGGGACCAAGATGGGCCCAAGCGAGTCTCTCTCCTTTTCTGTGGAGGCCATTTTGAAAAGGCCTGCCATGAGTCAGGCATTTCATTGAAATATAAATACAGTAAACCCCCACATTTCGCAGATGGATAGGAACGGAGCCCTGCTACAAATAGTGATCGATGACCCCCCATAATAACTAACGATACCAGTGTTTCCCAACCTTTAGTGAGCTGAGGCACTCATTTTACAGAAGAAAAATCTCACAGCGTGCCACCAAACAAAATGTCACAAAATGTATATGGGTGTTTATTTTATTTCGGGCACTATTGATTTTCGTTTTTCTCAAAAATAAAATGTCACAAAAACGATATATACCTACCTTACCTTAATTGTCATCTTTCTGTGAGTCAGAATCATGTCCGTATGTATTGATTTAAGATTTTTTTTTATTTTTTTATTTGGTCTTTTTGTCAGATACCCTAGAGAAATGTCATTACCGCCACAATGGCATATTGATTAAAAAATTGATTAATCTTGTGATGGTAATGACATTTCAAAGTTTTTATCTAACTGTGCTATGTTGGTAGCGTTAGATTACATTTTTCTTTTAGCTAGCTAGTCCTATACCACATTTTTATATGATTATCAAGTTTTTACAGGAAAATCTTTAAACATTAACACTACAAGTTGTTTGGTAATGACATGCAATAAAAATATTATGTGACTTAAGGGTACAAATGAGGAAGTTATCAAAATGTCTGACTTCTCTTTGCCCTAGCATGTGCTTGAGTGACGAGACAAAATGACACAGGGAAATAAAGAATCAGATTTTGAATAAACTTGATTGATCTGAAAATGGTCAATGTGGCGGTAATGACAACAACTTTAAGGGACAGACATATTTGAATAAAAACAAATGACAGAATTTGAAATGTTTTGTATATATGATGAGAAATCATTAATTCTATTATATTTTAAGGAATTTATGGTAAAAATGACACCATTTTATCATTTTTTGGCAGCAAGATAGAGCTTCATATATCCAAACCCTGTGCTAAGGACAGGGTGAAAACTGTAAAATACCACCATAAAACCGCTCGAAAAATGTCAAAATATACTAATATTAACATGAAATTTTAGACAACACTTATAATTAGGCACACCCACTGCTGGTTATTGAAAACAAATCTATTTAAATATATTTTTTCTTTAAATTTTACATCAAGGACAGAAAAAGGCCCATAATCAAATAAACACCCATATACGTACTGTATACTGAAATAATGATGATGTCATCTCAAATTTTCACCAATCTACTTACTCTGTGTGAACTCTGGACCTGTTGATTTAAAAAGCTATTAATCTGTTGTATGAATGCACTGCAAAAACTAAAATCAAACCAAGATTAAATATCTTAAATCAAAGCTAAAGAAAAATGTGGGTCCAAAAAGAACACTTTCGTATTGTGATGTCTTTGTACAGTGTATTATATATTGTTTCTGCTTGTTCATGTGGAATAACTTTATTTGTCAAAAGTATTTAAACACGTTCCTCATGTAAATAAACTTTACAAGACTTTGCCTAAAGTGTCTCGCAATTTATGCTGCCATTTTGCTCTTACAGTTGCAGCACAAAATACTTTCACTTACTTTGGCACAGATCTCTTTTCTTTTGAGTAAAGTCCCTTTGCATAGTTCACTGGACACGGGGTCTTCAATTTGTTGTTTACATACAAAATTTGTATTTACTGTAAATCGTCTGTGTTCCGTAGTCTCTCACTAATCTACACTAACACAGTATTAAAGTCATAACTACATTAGCTATTTGCATTAAAAATACTTGATAAATATAAAACAAACCGATAAAAAACAGTAAGTACAGCATTAACTGAGGGTGCCTTCTTGTGCCATGTAACCACATAGTCTTACGCCACTGCGCAAACTAGCTCATTGCACGCCATTCCTAACTTCAAAATGTTCTGAGGGAAAAGGGTGAAATCTGACAACTTGGCACGCAACACAAAACTCTACTAATGCTACTCTACAAGGTCAAAGCTTGACCAAAGCTTTTGCTTGACAACATGCAATTTGGTAGGATTTCTTTTCTAAAAATGCCTTATAGTGCATGCCCAAGGAAGTCTACCACTTTGTTTTGAAGCAGGCATTTCAGAGTCATTGGGACTCACCACTAACAGTGCATCCACACAGATTTGTGCTTAAATAGAACGTACACGTTTGACGCATAAATCTGTGATTCATCGATTTGTTCGTGCTTGTTTTTGTTCGTACTCTGCGAACAAATTTAGAAGCTCCTCAGATTATGCGAACACACAAAAAATGCAGGATCAGTTTACGAAAAAGCGTCAAACACACCTTTTACTCAAGATGCATAATGTATTGAAACTACAGTCATTTATAAAAACAATAATTTGAACGAGAATAACTTCAACTGGGAATTTGCTAATGCGTTCACTAATGTTCTAAATAACCATAAAAAGGACACTTTTCATCACCTTTACCCTTGTTTCATACATAAGTACTTGTATGTGCATTTATGTGTCTATTTGCCACTGCCTGTCTGCGTGCAGTACGACGTTGTCACTCAATGATCCGGAAATGCGATTGGACCGCTCGCAGTTCCTAGTTTTATCACGGCTTCATGCAGTTACTCTTTCAAAATCCAACGATAATCTGATTTCGGATATATTCTTCTGTGGTTTTGCATGTGCAAATGTGATGTAAATTGATCGATTCATACACACACCACCGCAGGCATGGTTGCTTGTGATCTACCTCGGATCTCACATGTTTTTATTATTATTATTTTATTTTTTTTAAACCTGTCCTGTTCGGCTGTGTGGTCAAGCAGATTGGAGAATCTGTATCCCATTTATGCCGGAACAGTTTTACTGTGCCACAGTGGAGATTTTACACTGCCACTCTGGTTCTTTGTATTCTGATGGATATTTACAAAAAAATTTCAGTCGGACAAAATGTGGTTTTAAAGGGGAGTGACAGTGAGAAGATACTATAACTAAATGGTACAGCAAGAGAAGACAAAAAAGACGGGACACTAGCTGTTTCTTACAGCTAAGCAAAATAAATCATTATATGCATAGTACAATGACACATTCCATTCAAGTATTGTATGGAGCAGTAGTAATACATCCTGTGAAGGAAGGACAGAACAATATAGGACCGTACTGGACAGAACAGGGACAAGGACAGAAAGGGAGGCATGAAGGACAGAGGTAGTGGACCCGGCTGTGGTGGGAGTGGCTATGTAAGTTCTAAACATCTAACCACGCGGAGTGCAATTGAGGGGATAGCCAGGAAGTTCGCAGAATTATAAGAGTTATTTACAACAATGAGTGAGTAGCCCTTCACCAAGCAAATACGTCCCAGGGGAGTGTGTCTGTGATCAATATGTATCACGATTTCTGACTGCGGTACAATACATGACTCTGTGGTTGATTTTTTTTTTTTTTGGGGTGGTGGTGGGGGGGGGGGGGGGGGGGGGCTGGGTGGATTATGATAGCAAAAACTGGACTATGTATTTAGTACACTTAATTATACATAATTGTAAAAGAAAAAGTCTCTGAGGTCTGTGCTGGAAACCAGAAATTAAATAACAAAATATGCAAAAACAAAGAAAGATTTCTCGAGCAAAATAGCTAGTTTAAAAAAAAACCTCTAACTAGTAATACTACTACGAATTAAACTACAACCCCAATTCCAATGAAGTTGGGACGTTGTGTGACACAGAAATAGATCCAGATTCTCTGAACCTTTTGATGATATTTGATGATGAAATCCCTAAATTCCTTGCAATTGTACATTGAAGAACATTGACCTTAAACTGTTTGACTATTTTCTCACGCACTTGCTCACAAAAAGGTGAACCTTGCCCCATGTTTGCTTGTGAATGACTGAGCATTTCAGGGAAGCTCCTTTTATACCCAATCATGGCACCCACCTGTTCCCACTTAGCCTGTTCACCTGTGGGATGTTCCAAACAGGTGTTTGATGAGCATTCCTCAACTTGCTCAGCTTTTTTTGGAACGTGTTTGTTATATATATTCTAGAAGTTATCATTTATTTGCTTAGCTTGCATTAGTATTATGGACGATTTTAGATGTCTCGCCTTCAAAAAGATGACTCCGCATCATCCGATGGAAGGGCGCCTGGACCAAGGACATGATCGGATGTGGTCGGGGACGTGACAGGTGTTGGTCCAATGTTTTGTGTTATGTCTTATTGCTTAGAACACTATGTCTGGGAAAATCCCTCCTATTTTCAAATAAATGCAGGAGCGACGGGAGAGATTGTTTAGAGCGTATTGAGAGGCTGTGATCTGAACAATCTCCCATACGCCCTCCTCATGAGAAAAAGAAACCAGCGTCTTCATTCCTTTTGTGTCTATTTTTTATAATGTTGGGTAAGATAAATCCAACATTAAATTGGTCCTTCGAGCCGGATGTCAACACACCCGAGGATTCCAGTTGTGGAGCCGACTTCCAGTTAAGAGACTGTGGCCACGGCAAGTAAGACCCTTTACGGGACTGGTCTTCGTTCTCCTCAACTGGGATCTGAAGGTTGACGACAATCCACAGGATTGAAGACGACTGGTGAGTTAAATTTAAAAAATTTTTTTTAGGAAAAAGGATTAAAGAGTGAGTGAATTGCGCGACGAAGAAGTCTGCGGCAGAATAAACCTTGTGTAATACTAGTCACTGGCAAGTGGTAAGAGGGACGGCGGAGTCCGACATATTCCGCGAGGACGGCGGAGTCCTGTACGTACTTAAATTCCGTGTTTAATAAATAAAGAAACTAGGAAAGTTTTGTGGCGTCGTAGTTAAATTCCGTATAGGACGGCGGAGTCCTCTGACGAGCCAGTGTGAATGAAAACTGTTTGAATGAGAGTGTAAATGGGAAATGGGAAACCACTAAGTTTTTCATTCCATACCAAAACAGTGGGAAAGTAAACGGTGGACTTTTGTGGATGCAAAGGCAAGAATTCTCCACTCGAAAGAGTTGAAGTGAGAATTACCACAGAAAGTAAATTTGAATCACCATCCTACTGAAAAGAAACAGTGTTCTAGTCCTGGAGTGCCCTGTGAATTTGTTGGGAAGAGATGGTTTATTCCAACTAAGACTTGTACTCAAACATGAATTAAACATAAATTAAAAAGAGAGGACCTCTATGTAACACTGGAAAGCAGAGAAAGTACATTCTATTACACAATCGATATCCCAGACAAACCACCGTTAAACATGGGAAAGGCCCTGTTGTCTGCAGCCTTGCAGCTTATCACAGAAGTAGAAGACAAAAGAAAATGTGATGAGCTGCATATAACTCTGTGGTACAAAAACACACAAGGGCCAGACCAAGGATATGAAAACAAGTTACGACATGCAACACCTGATAAAATTACTGTAGATTATCTGCACTCAGACAATGAAGCAAAAGTCGCGGCAGGAATTATTTTACCAGACAAATTAAAGGAACTGTATAAAAATACAAGTGTCCCACATATTTCATTGTGCAAAGATTATGAGTCACAGTGGAAACATATGGGAACATTAGTAAAACAAGGACAGGAGACAGATGATTGGCAGCAAATAGAAAACAAACTGGAATACAGTGCGTCAACTGGTCTAATTAGGAAGGCGATGTTTTGGACAATACAAAGTGATGAAGGGAAACACATGCATCCTATTTGATTAGACCAAATGATCCTCACTGAAATTGATGAAGAAATATTTAAAAAAAAAAAAAAAATAAAAAATTCCAAAGAAATTATGGTCCACAGGACCATTTGATGTAGGCCTTATTAAAGGGGCTTTACCAGTACAAATTAGACCCAAAACAGAATATAGACCAGGGATTCGTCAATATCCATTAAAACCAGATGCACATGAAGGAATCAAACCGGTAATTGAAACACTAATTAAGGCAGGAGTTATAGTGGAGTGTCCAGAATCACCATGTAACACCCATTTTTCCCTGTAAAAAAGGCCCCACCTTCAGTGGGTTGGAGACTTACAGGCAGTAAATACTGCAGTAATACAGAGAGCAGCATGCGTACCAGATCCACACACATTGTTAAATTCATTAAGACCAGACCCTACTGTGTTTACAGTAGTGGACATAAGTAATGCATTCTTTTCTGTACCAATAGAAAATAACAGTCAATTTTGGTTTGCATTCACAGTTGAGAAAAAAAAAAAATACATTTACTAGATTACCGCAAGGTTACTGTGAAAGTCCAACCATTTATTCACAAGTTATGACAACACGCATGTCTTCTGGCATCTCCAGATGGAGAGACATGCATCAAAGATTCATTGGCCTTACTGCATCATCTAGCAGACGAGGGACATAAAGTTAACAAAAATAAATTGCAATGATGTAAAAGGCAAGTCAAATATCTAGGCCATAATTTAAGTGTAGGAGTAAGAACTATTTTAGAAGACAGGAAAGCTATAGTCTTAAAAAATCCTAAACCACAGACGAAGAAACATATAATAATAATTTTTAGGTCTGACAAATTATTGTAGAGCATGGATTCCAAACTATGCAGAAATTGTTGCACCATTGTCAAAATTAATGTATGAAGACAACCTTAAAATGACATCACCTGTTTAATGGAGTACAGAGGCAGAAAAGGCCTTCTGTGACATTAAACAACATTTGGTGTCCAGTGCTGCGCTAGGCCTTCCAAATTTAATGATAAAACATTCATTCAAATGGTCGATTGTAAAAGCTATTACATGACCTCCGTACTTACACAACAATACGGTGATAAGCTAAGACCAATAGCTTATTTTTCAACTAAATTGGACAGCGTGACGTGTGCATTACCACATTGTGTCAGAGCAGTTGTGGCAGCCTTGACGGCAGTAGAGAGCAATTCCACAATTGTGTTATTTCATCCATTAACTCTTAAGGTCCCACATGCAGTGTCTGCTCTCCTATTGCAAACGAATATGGCGTTTTTATCACCTGCAAGACCTGCATGGCCATCTTGCTGTCACAACCACATTTGACTGTTGAGCGATGCACAACCTTAAATCCAGCCACACTAATACCCTTACTTGATGAAAGCACGCAGCATGATTGTCAGGAATTGGCTGAACAAGCTGCTGAATTAGTAGCATTAACCGAGGCATGCAAACTAATGATAAATAAAGATGGTACAATCTATACTGATAGCCAATATGAGTATTCCACAACAAGAACGCAATTATTGGGAAAAACAAAGTGCAAAACTACAAAATGAAATTTACATAAGCACAGAAAAAAAGAAAAAAAAGAAAAAAACCTATTCAAATGGGCTGCTATATTGAGCCATGCTGTGTCACGTCTCAACCGGAGGGATGATGGCAGAGATAGATTGACACTTTACAGCCCTAAAAAAAAAAAAAAATAGCAGAAAGAAACACGTGGGTTCATTTAACACACTGTAAAAGAGTCATTTCAGCTGAGTACTCAAACAGAGAAGGTGAGCAAAAGTCTGATAACGGAGCGGGAGCAGATGTGTAGATTCTGAAAACGCTTGCTGGTCAGTGAAGAAAAAAGACACCAACCCTTTTAGTGAGAACTTAGCAGAAAGGCACACCCACGTTGGTTATAAGATTCAATAATTGTGGTACATGGGACGTCCCACCCTAAATGATACAACCCATTTTTTAGATAGAAAATCACCTACCAACTGGACCAATATGACAAACCCAATAATAAAAAATTTTGAATCATTAACTCGTATCGGGCGGCACGGTGGCCCGACTGCTTAGAGCGTCAGCCTCACAGTTCTGAGGACCTGGGTTCAATCCCGGGCCCCGCCTGTGTGGAGTTTGCATGTTCTTCCCGTGCCTGCGTGGGTTTTCTCCGGGCACTCCGGTTTCCTCCCACATCCCCAAAACATGCATTAATTGGAGACTCTTAATTGCCCGTAGGTGTGAATGTGAGTGTGAATGGTTGTTTGTTTATATGTGCCCTGTGATTGGCTGGCAACCAGTTCAGGGTGTAACCCGCCTCCTGCCCGATGACAGCTGGGATAGGCTCCAGCACGCCCGCGACCCTAGTGAGGAGAAGCGGCTCAGAAAATGGATGGATGGATAACTCGTATCAAAAGGAGTACAGCTGATGATCAGAACTGTGGGCATGGCCTCCAAACGCGGCAAAACGGTTTAATATTTTGTGCCCCCCAAAATCAAGCTGCTTTAATCATAATTCCATATGCGGCTCTCACCAATGATGCTCAAGAGAATGGGCAGAATTGGGGACAGCCCCCGGACTGTTGAACAGCTGAAGGTGTACATCAAGCAAGAATGGGAAAGAATTCCACCTACAAAGCTTCAACAATTAGTGTCCTCAGTTCCCAAACGTTTATTGAATGTTGTTAAAAGAAAAGGTGATGTAACACAGTGGTAAACATGACCCCGTCCCAGCTTTTTTGGAACGAGTTGCAGCCAAAAAATTCTAAGTTAATGATTATTTGTTAAAAACAATAAAGTTGATCAATTTGAACATTAAATACATTGTCTTTGTAGTGTATTCAATTAAATATAGGTTGAACATGATTTGCAAATCATTCTATTCTGTTTTTATTTATGTTTAACACAACATCTCAACTTCATTGGAATTGCGGTTGTACACTGTGGAGATTAAGTTTAGGAAACAAACTTGTGGTCCTTGCTATAAACTATAACAATGTAAATATTGAGGTAAAGAAATGAAATAACAAAAGTAAAAACAAACTTTCCTCTTACTATCTCACTCTGACCTGCATGCCCAGCACTCTCTGTAAAGCCAGGTTAACAGTGTGTGCGAAACATTTTCCATCCAGGCACTTCCACAGCAATAGCAATGATTTTATTTAGTAATGTCTGTGGTTATGAACAAACAAGGAACGATCAGACGTCTGACTTGCTAAATTTTCCACTCTTCCACAGCTGCTTCCAGTATTTCTGCTACACCGCCGAGCTGCGGTGTGCTGTTGTACACAACGCATGTTTGGACGAGGATGAGGTTTGATATTCGCCAATTCACCGTGATAAAGTATTTGAGAACCGCGATTTTCGGTTTTGATACAAAATCATTACAGCCATACTGCTCAGGAAAAGGAAAGCTGACAATGTTAGTCACTAAATTTAGACATGCACAAGGGATCTATGCCATACTTTATTTGTATCAACTTTAATTGCATTTATTATGTTTCTGGCCTAATTTACAGGCAAGTGGCATCGCCAACTAGTAGTTTGGCATGCATATTACATCGTTACTTTTGCAGTCTTGTGTAAGATGAAGACGTTTTGACAACATTTGCATGTGAAACTTTCACAGACAAGATCATTCCCGTTTTAGCTTGCATTTTGTTGTGTAAACATACCATGAGTGTGTGTGTGCCTGACACAAGAAGACAACGTTTGTGTGTAGTGTACTAAACGGCCGCTGATAACTATCTGCTGAGGTCCTTAGGATGACGTCGTCACATGGTGTGAGATTGAATGTGTCAGCAAGGGAGTTAACTGGATTGTTGATTTAACAGCGCACACACACACACACACACACCACACCTTCACCTTATCTACAGTTGCCGTTCACACAGTAGCATTTTGTTTGTGCGCACACAGGTGTCGTTTGCCATTTAGAGACTTTACTGACTTTCCTTCATGCTGGGAGGATGGCAGGTCAGACAAACACACACAAGAGGAAAGGTGCCTGGGAATTTAGTTTTTGGTATCTCTTGTTTCGTAGAGAAAACAAGGCAAAAAGGTCACAAGTGTGCTTGCTGTTGATACATGTCACTGCTGCTGATGTTGTCGTCGTGTTAAATGTCACCGAACTGCAGGGACCGCTAAACCCTGAACGCGTCTTATTGACAATAGGCTGTAGAAAACTTTGCTTGCACCATTATTATTAATAGATCACATAACAGCACAGGCATCTTACACGAGACAGTTTTCATAAAACAACAATATCGAATTAAGAGTCAGGGAAATTATATCAGAGATATGGTGGCTCTTCACATCTCTCATAATACAGTAGCAATACACTAACATCACAGAAAAAATTGCAGGAGATACATTACAGAGCCATCCACAATAGGTGAAAATCCACAATACAGAGATAGTATATAATATTTTGTATCTAGTTTTACCTTTTCCACATGCTTCAAATACAGTTAAACTTACAGCATGTGTAAACTTACAAAAAAAGACACTAAGTATTCCCAAAGTGCCTTTTTTCACTCTCTTGCTGTCAAGAACTAACAGAGGATACACAATACTATATATATATTTATAGCATATATTTTCCATGCTCTGTGGGAGCAATGAAAATTGAAAAACAATTCTTAGCCTCTTCTTCTTGCTGTTAATTACACTGTATGTGGCATGTTGCAGCATAACATAGTACTACACTGAAGGCGCACAACTCTAAATTCAAACTTTCTTATAAACTGTAAAAACCCATAAAAATGAGTGCTTAAAAATCTGTGATATAGTGAGTCCACGAAGGATGTACTGGGATGTAGCAGAGTTCGACTGTACAATTGAGATATTTTCCCAACCATACCAATGATATCACACTTAGGTGTGTGGAAAATGTACCAATAATGAAATTCTGCATCGTTATCTCTCTGAGTACAGTATCTATACATCAACAGCAGCTACTAATACTTCACATATTGCGATATTTGGCAAAGCATACCGGTGGTATCACCATAAGGTGGGGGGCCAATGGAAATGCAATAGCAGTTTGGTGTCCCTCAGCACGATACTGGTGGTCATTAAAAAGCACGGCAAGAACTTCACGCCTGCTGGTCGTGGATGCAAAGTATATCACGCTCCATTAGCCTCTACAGTCATAATAGTGTCGTGTGTGGGGGGTGTCTCCTTTCTCAATTGTAGCGTACCGCTGGAAGCTGCTGGCGTGACCACCACCACGACAACGGCGGGACGCATGTCTGCTTAGACACCTGGAGGAGGTCACACACATGGATAATCTGGCCCATAAACAGCAATCTCCTTTATATTCGTGATTTGCTATTCACAAAGTCACTTATTTGCCTTTTTTCTAAGGAACCCATCCCCGGCTATTAAAAAAAACAACAACGAAAAAACTGTGTTTCAGGATTCAAAAATTCAGGATTTTTGTGACATTTCTGAAATGCTCTAATTTGCCGCCTTAGCCCTGTCTCAGTAGGAATTGGTGTCAAGGAAATATGTTGAAGCGATACATCTCAACTGAGAGCACAACATCTTTGCATGTGGGGGAGGAGCTCAGTTTAGCCTGGGTTGTTGTGGATGTTACAGAGAGTCTTCACCACATGTGCATTTACATGCACACTTTCAAAGCATTTATATTTTTAAATGAAATATTGAGTTCGAAATGATGTTAAAAGCGTTTTGGGCTCACAGTCTGTGGTATATTTACAGTTTAACCTACTGCACAGTGGTACCTTGACTTAAGGAGTGTAATTCATTCAGTGACCAAGCTTGTAACTCTATTTATTCATGCATCAAATCAATTTTCCCCATTGCTATGCCATTAATCTGTTTGAATCCCCCCAAAACTCAGTGTTACATGTTTTTTAATAGTGAAAATCATCAACAGCAGTCTGGCAGGGGTCTCTTTGCAAGGCATCTTAACGATTGTCGTTGAGTGATACCATTTGTGGTTTTGGGAAGATAAATAGTTGCTTTTCACACCAAAAACCTGGGCCTCTGCTATCCTTCCTAGCCTGTTGCATGAATTGATGAAGCCTGCTCAGATGAGAGGTGAAACGTCTTTTAAAAGGCAACTAGAAGTCCAGTTGTGAACGAGTCAATGCCCTGAAACGAGGTCATTTTTTGGCATACCGTTACACTCGAATTACAAGCTATAATGATGAAGATGACAACTTGAAATGGAAGGTCAATTGTAAATCTTACTTTATTCAACAGGTCTTAGCTGTAACGGTGATACTATATTGTACTTGGCATCGTATTGGAAAGGAAATGTGCTGTATCACGACAATGGACAAAAGCACACATTGTAGTTTAAGCAACGTTGACAACTCAACCAACTCTTCACTTTGTGTGTTTTTTTTGCATTTTCTTTTTAAATAGTGACAAACGTCCCATCCACCTGCCATTTTGTAGCAAATTTGCCAGTCTAAACCTTCATGTAAATGCTATGGAAAAACGTTTTGTGTCACATTGTGGCCCCCAAAGAAAATAGCCCTAGCGTTTGCTGAGTGTAGTCACACTCTGTGTTATTCCTGCCCGGTTTGTTGTCTTTTGCTTATGATTCACGACACTTTTTTGAGAGGCCGCCGCAACATGACAGGTCGCAGCTGCCGCTGCCCGACCGCACTGACCGCCACTGAATGAGCTGTGATTTTACTAACGCACTGATAAATGGCCGCCGCACCTGGCTGACGCTAACTAAAGTAAACAGTGCCTCTGCCAAAGGTAAAACTTGAGGTACACACGTTTGCATAGGCCTAGAAGAGTCTACGCAAATGAGTGCAAACATACCAGCTAAGTTTAGATTTTTTTTTTTTTAATCTGCTATCTCAGAACACAGCTGGAAAATTCACGTATGCGTAAGTGATCGTGGCTTCATATTGGACTTATTGCCATATTTTGGCATCTCACCATTCAGTGTTTTGTGGCTCGTCATTGAAATTTGGCCGCATGCTCCATATATATATTTGCTATTATGAAAACTAAAATTTCTTTTAATTTAGTGATCACCATCTGTCTAATATCCATAATTCAAATTTGGAAGCAATAGGAAATAATTCTAGGAGGGTTCACTTTTTAAGGACCCCTAGAAGTGTTGAAAATGCTTAAAATGGCAGGCTTGAACCAAACCTCTGTGTCTTTTCAGCTATGGGTTCTTGAGAGTTTTTCATGAGTCTATTTATAATAAACATCTACCAAATGTCATATTCCTAAATGAAGCTGGCTTCGGGGGACATTTGTTTCAGCTGTGACCTTGTAACATTTTTTTGTTTCCTGTATTATGGCGAGTAATCAAACTTCATCATCATGCTCTGCCCAGATTCTCTCAGATTTGGTAGCAATTGTAAAAAAAATTCTCAGATGGGCTGATTTTTGAAGGATCCCTGGAAATGGCCTAAAATAGCCGCTTCCAACCAAAATGGTAAACCTTCGGTGTCCTTTCAGGCATGGAATATTGAGACTTTTTTGTGGGTCTACTCGTGATAGATATGTCTACCAAATTGAATGTTGCTAAGTTAAACTGGCTTCAGAGCTGAATTTTCAGAGATTAGAGTTTTGTGTTTAAATAGGGAAACGGACACAATGACAATATGGCGCTTTCGAACCAAAACGGCAGACTTCCTGTGTAAACTGGCTTCCGGGCTGAATTTTCAAGACACTTGGTTTAACTCTGATCTTCTGGCGTTAATTAAGGGTTTCCTGTTTTGTGACAAGTAATCAAACCTCACTGTCATGCTCTGCCCACATACAATGACGGAAATTCTAATTTCTCACAATTTATTGTGATCCATGTGTCTCGTCTACGTGGTTCAAATGAGGTAGCAATGCGATGAAATCTCTCAGAGGAATTCATCTTTCAAGGACCACTAGAATTGCCAAGATGAACTTAAAATGGCTGCTTTGAACCACAAGAGCAGACTTCCTGTGCCTTTTTGGGCATGGCTATCTGAAAGCACAGCAGTTTGAGATCTGGCAATCATGTCGCTTTTTGCAGCATAGCCCTGCGGGTTTTAACCTTGGTGCTGCTTGAAAAACAACCTGTTGCCACTGTGCAACTTTGTGCCTGTTTTGGCAACAGTGCCTGTGCTAATGTGTATGTTGTTAGATCAACATACTGTGTTTTAACTCAGTTGGCCTGTTTGAAGTGCGCACACACACACATACACACACACAAAGGTGTCTCCATTTTGATTCCAATAGATGAGGCAAATACAACTCAATGGTATTCCAACAATAAAGTTTCACATTGAACGACAAACATTATTAAAACAATTCCTCCGTTTATGTTAAATAAAAATAAAATCACAGACTTGCTGTGTCTTTTCGGTTATAACTTCTTGAGACTGTTTTTGGATCTACCCATGATACACATGCACACCAAATTTCATGTTGCTGAGTGAACATTTGGTCAAGATTTGACCTTTACAGAGATGCGTTAGTTTCTTGTTTTATGGCAAGTCAAACTTCTCGGGCATGACACGCAATGACAAAAACTCAAATGCCTCGAATTCTCGGGTCACCCTTCTGTCTAGTGCATTTGGTAGCAATGGGAGAATTAAGATTTCTTTGAATAGTTCACCTTTAAAGGACCCCTGGAAAAGTCCAAAATGAAATGAAAATGCTGGCTTCGAAACAATCTGGCAATCCTGTGCGTTTTCAGGCATGGCTTCTTGAGACTTTTTTGTGGGTATACTCGTAGCAAACATGCCTACCAAATTTTATGTTTCTAAGGGAAACTGGTTTCAGGGCCTGTCAAAAATTATCAAAAATCTTCAGGAGGTGCTACAGAGTCAGTTTTGAGCTAAAATGGCCACTTCAAACCGAAATGGCAGACTTCCTTTGTCCTTTCAGGCATGGATTCTTGGTGATTTTTTTTGTGGGTCTACTTGTGATAGACATGCCTACCAGATTTCATGTTGCTAAGTGAAACTGCCTTTGGGGGCTGAATTTTCAAAGACTAGAGCTTTGTGTTTAAATGCGGCTTGAAACCAAAATGGCAGACTTCCTTAGTCTTTTCGGGCATGGCTTTGTGAGACTTTTTTATGCCTCTATTTATGATAAACATGTCTCCCAAATGTCATTTTGCTAAGTGAAAATGGCTTTGCGGGCTGAATTTTCAAAGATTAGTGCTTCGTGTGTTTAAATGTGGAAATGGACACAAAGACCCCAAAACGACTGATTCAAACCAAAATGGCAGCTTTCCTGTCTCCTTTCAAGCATGGCTTCATGGAGCTATTTCGTGGGTCCTCACATGACAGACATGTCTACCAAATTGCATGTACAGTAGCCAAGTGAAACTGGCTTGAGGGGCTGAATTTTCAAAACATTCCTGGAGGCGCTACCGATTTAGTTTCGGGGTGTCCCGACCAAAGAGTCCATTTATTGCAGACAGGTGTAAATGTCAGTAAAGCATGCTGGTCAGCAGTCCACCCTCCTTCACCCCAAATCCTTTGTCTGAGGATGAGGGGGTGTGCACTTGGGGTCAGACACATATTGGACTCCACCTGTAGAATAAAATTGGATGAAAACTCTGTCGAAGCTTCTGACAATTAAAAACATATGAAATCTAAAAACATGAAAACATGGGCCAACTTTCATTTGTTTGATTGGTGAGGTATTGTATGATTGACTGGTAAAGTATGACATATACCGGTACATTATATATACAGTACATATACATGAGCACAACAATAAAGACACATTGTGCTTTTTTTTTTTTCTTGACTGTCTTACATGAAATCAGACTAAACTGTTGCTGTTTTAGGTCAATTAGGATAACCAAAATTATTTCTATTCACTAAATACCAGAATACTGAAAGAAGGATTTTTTAGACAAATATATATCATACATAACACAGTCATGCTTCAAAATATTGCCACCTCAGGGATGCCAATATTTTTTAGCATGACTGTACATACATTATTTCTTTCATTGTATATTTATTATAATTTATTTTAAATGTTAAAATACCTATTTTAAAAATATGCCAACTTGCTATCATGTATGGAAAATAAATAAGAACACAATTTAACTATTTTCTTATTTTTATTTTTATATTTGTATTTTTTTTAAATTTGTTTAAATATTATAGTATTTCAAATGTATTTAAGTATTTCAAATGTATTAAAATTTGAAAATGACAGGCTAACTTAAAAAAAAGTTATTCTGTGTTACGACATTTACAACGGCGGCACGGTGATTGACTGGTTAGCAACTCTGCCTCACAGTTCTGAGGGCCGGGGTTCAAATCCCGGCCCCGCCTGTGTGGAGTTTGCATGTTGTCCCCGTGCCTGCGTGGATTTTCTCCGGGGACTCCGGTTTCCTCCCATATCACAAAAACATGCATGGTAAGTTGATTGAAGACTCTAAATTACCCGTAGGTGTGAATGTGTGCGCGAATGGTTGTTTGTTTATATGTGCCCTGCGATTGGCTGGCGACCAGTTCAGGGTGTACCCCACCTCTCGCCCGGAGTCAGCGGGGATAGGCTCCAGCATGCCCGTGACCCTTGTGAAGATAAAGCGATATAGTAAATGGATTGATGGATGAAGAAGAACCCAAAGATCACTGTGGCTGAGCTCCAGAGATGCAGTCAGGAGATGGGTGAAAGTTCTAGAAAGTTAACCATCCCTGCAGCTCTTCACCACTCGGGGCTTTATGGCAGAGTGGCCCGACGGAAGCCTCTCCTCAGTGCAAGACACATGAAAGCCCGCATGGAGTTTGCTAAAAAAAACACCTGAAGGACTCCAAAATGGTGAGAAATAAGATTCTCTGGTCTGATGAGTCCAAGATAGAAATTGTTGGCCTTAATTCTAAGTGGCATGTGTGGCACAAACCAGGCTCTTCTCATCACCTCTCCAATACAGTCCCAACAGTGAAGCATGGTGGTGGCAGCATCACGGTGTGGGTGTCTTTTTCAGCTGCAGGGACAGTGAGACTGCAATCGAAGAAAAGCTGAATGCGGCCAAGTACAGGGATATCCTGGACGAAAACCTTCTCTAGAGTGTTCAGAATCTCAGACTGGGCCGAAGGTTCACCTTCCAAAAAGACAATGACCCTAAGCACACATCTAAAATACCGAAGGAGTGGCTTCAGAATAACTCCGTGACTGTTTTTGAATGGCCCAGTCAGAGCCCTGACTTAAACCCAATTGAGCATCTCTGGAAAGACCTGAAAATGGCTGCCCACCAACGTTCACCATCCAACCTGATAGAACTGGAGAAGATCTGCAAGGACGAATGGCAGATGATCCCCAAATCCAGGTGTGGAAAACTTTTTGCATCATTCCCAAAAAGACTAAGGGGGTCTGAAAACTTTCCGTACCTACTGTATATATACATATATGTGTGTGTGTGTGTTTGTGTCTTTGTGTGTGTGTGTGTATGTGTGTTCAGAACATTCACACCGAGATCCTCCCATTCCATTAAAACATTTGGGAAAAAAACGGAAATGTAGTCAAACACTAATCTCTAAGACAGCGTCATATTTATGATTCGCACCAAATGCTAACGTCCATGTGTTGCCATGGCGACAGGGTGCATGATGAGAAAGCCAGACAAACATGCGCTCTTTAAACCTGTCGAAGGGGGGGAAAAAAACCACTTGACGAGCTGGGGAAGCTTCTCCAGGGCCGCGGCGTTGACACGCGTAAGTGGACCCCGACGCATTTGATCTTTTTTAAAAGCTTCTGCCTGGGAAAATTTAGCGAGGCGGGAATCGAGCAGGGAATTACGGCCTGTTGCGATGAGGAATAAAATGAAAAAATTCAAAAGGAAATCGTAAAAGTCTCCATTTGAAAAAAGGTCCACATTCTTTTAGCATTAGCGCTTTTAATGGCTCCAATTTGAGCCTTTTTTTACATCACACCAGGATATGTTGTGGTTTGAGTTGCAGCGAGGCCAAGAATAATGTCATAAATGAAGACGATGAGGCCAGACGCTTCTGACTAAGTGATGAGGAAACCAAAGCGTGTGCCGCATTAAACGAGCGCATGTGTTTCTTAAGCCCTCGGTTGTGAAGATTAATGTTTGAGTCCTGTCATGTGGCGCTCGTAACGATGAAAACCCGCCCGTTTTTTTTTTCTTTAGTCTGTGGTTTATTTGTAATATTTCGGTTTATTTCTATTGTGCACAGTAGTGAATATAATAAATAACTGCACTCACAATGATACAACACAAACATTGCTCATGAATATGCCTGAGTGTGACGTGGACACTAGAGAGAGAGAGAGAGAGAGAGAGAGAGAGAGAGAGAGAGAGAGAGAGAGAGAGAGAGAGAGAGAGAGAGAGAGGAAGAGAGAGAGAGAGAGAGAGAGAAAGAGAGAGAGAGAGAGAGAGAGAGAGAGAGAGAGAGAGAGAGCTAGCTATGACATAAACTGTACATAGGAGACACATGTGCCCGAGTATGACATTGAACCTCTTTCTTGACTTCTAGTCATTATTTTTATTCATAGTATTGCACAATGTTGCGGGTGTCACGAAGGCTTGGCAAGAGACGCTATCACAATCATATGGCACGTACATAGGAGAGTGCATATGCCCGAGCATGACCGACTTGACTTGTCATTGACTTTTTTGTGTGGATTATTTCTAGTTTTTGACTGTACTTTCCCAGTCTACTTTGTTCCACTAATGTTTTCCTCACAGTGACCAGATCTGTTTTAAATGTGGCACTCTGAGAAGCGTCACCTCCTGTAAAAAAAGAAGTGAACAAGGTCCTTAGCCTTAAGCGTTGCGTAGGGGTGGTCTTGGGGGCTGAAGACCTTGTAAAGGACCTTGTGTGGTTCTGAAGGGCTCGAGCCCCGACCCGACACTACCTTTGTTGCTTGATGACACGTCCAGCTGGAGCTCCAAAGTAACCATCTTGTGCTCACGGAAAGTTGCGCTCATAAACATTTGGCTTTGATAACACCACTGCACAGGTGCCAAAGGTTGTCAAAAACAAAGTACAGTCTGCTACACAGATAGCGCAGGTTAGCGTCGGCTACCATGATTGCCCATTTAAATAATAAATGTCGATGACAGATTTATGAGACTTTGTGTATTTGGCCAGCAAGCTAGCTAGCATGTGGTGTATTTACCTACAGAGCAAAGCCACAAACTAGTCAGCTAGCTAGCTATCTATCTATCTTCTATTAGAAATCTTGCTCTATTTACAGTATCTACATAGCTAGCCTACAGATAGCAAGACAGACAGATAGATAAGCAAATAGACAGATACATAGACATCTATGGACTATGTGCACCACCACATGGAGGCACTTCCAATCCTGCTAATAATCGCCAAATTGGTTTCCGGTTAGCTACTAAATTAGTCTCAGTGATGGCTGCAGGGCGCTTTGTGTACCTGACCAGCTCGTTAACTAGCGTGTGACCATGTAGCCAGATAGCTAGCTATTTAGATCGATAGATCAAATGAAATGAAAGACTTACATGTCAAGTCCTGTGTCCAACAAAGATCAGGCTGGATCCAAATGGCATCTTCGTATTAAATGGCTCACCAAAGAAAATGTACATTTTACACTAACAAAGTAAAATAGGTCACAGATATATTAGTGACAATGCTGAAACATTTCCGATAACAACACAGGAAACAGGTGGGCTGACAAAATGGAGGGAAATTCAAACACAGGAAGTCAAGTACACATCAGACAGGCCAAGGGAGCGCTTACCAAAATAAAACAACAAATGTCATGATACAGAAGGATACATTTGGTAAAATGTTAACTTTAACAATTTTAAATGTATCATGAATATTATATATTTGTATACACTGCATTCTGTTAAGTAATAAAAATTATTTTATGTGTTCACGTTTATAACTGCGTGTTAATACAAAAGCACTGTATTAAATTCCATTCATCTGTTTACTATACGACTTATTCTCACTATGGTCATGTGTGAGCTGGAGCCTATCCTAGCTAACGTTGGTGCTACACCCTGGACTGGTCGCTAGCCAATCGCAGGGCACATACAGTATATAAAAAAAAAAGCAGTCACGGTCACATTCACACTTATGGAAAATTAAGAGTCTTTTATTAACCTAAGAAAAATGTTTTTGGAACTGGGAGAAAACCCCTTGCAACCACGGGGAGACCATACTAACTCCACACAGGAAGGGGCGAGCCCAGATTTGAACCCCCAACCTCAGAACTGTGAGGCAGCTGTCCGAACCAATATTGGTAATTGCTAATGTTACTGCAGCTCATTTGCGACGGTCTTCTTCTGTGTTTCATCATGAAATCTAGGTGTGGTATGTTTGTATGTATTATACTTCCTCATGGTGGCCACGGCACGCACACAGATCTGGACTTGTCTTGCGATACCAATGGGATTATGTTGGGGTGGCTTTGGATCAGTAGGTAGAACAGGTTCGAATCCCTGCTACGATTGTCCGCATGTCGAAGTGTCCTTGGGCAAGACACTGAACCCTAATTTGCTCCCAGTGGGCCAGGCAGTGCCTCGCATGGCAGCAGTCGCCCATTGGTTTATGAATATGTGCTGGAATGTGAGGCTTTGTGAAGCGCTTTGGGCACTGTGATGATGTAGATGTACAAGTTGAGGTGGCCCAAGTTGGAAGACCAACTCGAGCAATGGATTAATGAACTCCAACCACTGGACATCGGTGTAAACAGGGCGTTCAAAGTGAAGTTGCGAGCGGCGTGGGAGCCATGGACTACAGATGGGCAAGTTACGCCACAATTTGTGAATTGATTGTGGATGCTTGGGCTAACGTGTCTGCTTGCACTGTTGTTCGAGCTTTCGTAAAAGCCGGCATCATTTCTGAGGAACCGCACGGCAACGGGACTGACTCCGACAATGACGAGAGGGAACCTGGCGTGTTTGATGGAGAACTTGCCCAGCTGTTCATTTCGGATACAGGAGATGAGAACTTTGATGGATTTGTGGATAAGGATTGATCAAAAAATAATGTGAGTACATTGTTAAATACTTAAATAATGTACAACCGAACTCACTTTTGCTCCCGCTGCCTTTTGAAAAACATTGTTTTAGCGTGCATGCATGCTACCGTATGTTTTAAGCTAGCGTATGTTTTACCATGCCTGCGCCCAATAATACGGTGCGCCTTATGTATGTGTTAAATACAGAAATAGACCCCGTAACTGAGACTGCGCCTTTTAATACGGTGCGTCCTATGGTCGTGAAAATACGGTAAGTATGATATTACTGTATGTTTTGATGAAGTACCATGCTGTAGAGTGTTACTTATTAAATAACACATTACAAGAATAATTATTGGTGGGGTTTTTTTTTTGGGGGGGGGGGGGGGGGGGGGGGGGGTACTGGAACAGATGAATGCCATTTCCATTAATTTCAATGGGGAAAGACGCTTTGCAATACAAGGTAACAGAATGAATTTAACTCGTGAATCAAGACACCACTGTATATCCTTAGCATATTTATTTTGGTCCACAGCTATACATTATTATATCATATTAGGATTGTTGGGGCCTTCGTAAATGTTATCTAGTTGGTGATATTTTTTAATGAATTCTTTTCTTAAAAAACGAAACAAAACCGGAAAACTGAAGGGAAGAGAAAAGGAAACTAGAGTGAAAAGCCTTTTGGAAAAAGCTCGTTCACACGCGCCCACATAAATGTCACACAAGATTTAAGCAATGTGTCGTCCAAGGACTGCAACCCTTTGGCCTGACAGTTTGTTTTCTCCCACCGTCCGCGGTCTCGGTCCAATAACGTGTGTGTGTGTGTGTGCGCGTGTGTGTGTGCGTGTGTGTGTGTGTGTGCGCGCGTGCAATTCCAAGTGTGGCAGCTTTCTGAATGACTGCATTAAGGATCCTAATAAGTCATGTTCTCTCACAGGTTGCATCCCCTGTCTGCAAGTAATAAAACTCATAATTAATAATGTCCAGATCTAGACATTATTTGTGAGTGAGCGTGTTGCACATATGACACTCATCATCATCATCATCATCATCATCATCACTGACTGAAGTCACTTTCAGTAAAGAAGAAAAGCTTGGCAGTGGCTCGGACCTTGGAGCAGGGGCTACATGGCAAAAAACTGCTTTCCGCGTATGGATTTTATTTTTGTCTTTTATTTTTATGTATTTATTTTCATCTTCTTTTACTTGCATGCCATCTTTCTATCTGTTCTACTTTCAATAAAATGAAACAAACAAAAAAAAATATTCCAACCCTTTATTCAAGTCTTGTGAGCATCTGTAATTGAACTGAAGTTAAGATTAAGTAAATGCATATTTTTTTAAATACACATTAACAAAACAAACATATTTGCTTGCGCTAAACAGAATTTTCTCTTTGGGATTGAAATTACTACAATAAAATTACGAAATACACTTTTGAGATTAGATAAAGAATAAAATACAAAATAATACTAAATCAAATAAAAAATATTACCCTAATTATGATACAGAAAGCACAATGAATTAATTGTTAAAAAAAATACTGATATTTTGAAATATTAAAGAAAACATGCAAAATAACACAAAATAGAGTTGATAAAAATTACATTAATTCTGACCACAAGTTCAAATAAATTTCAAGAGAGAGATAACTGTTTAACTTGAGTTGTTTTGTTTTTGCTGAAATATTACCATTAAATAATGCCCGGTGGGACACTGTGGGTGTCAGGTGCATTTCTAGCCCGGTCCAAGAAAACAACAAAAATGCAAAGACTCTATTTAGATCAAATGTATTTTGTGTAGCGTGGATATTTATGAGCCCAGTTTGAGTGTTTTGGTCTTCTTTTACAATGCTGACACATGGCAATAAGATGTTGGCCCGTTTGAAGTCACACATCTGCACGCCAACGGAAACGCGCAAAATCTCACGTGCCACTTTGATTGCTACATTGGAGATATCATATGAGTGTGTATGTGTCTGTGTGCACCCATGTGTATGTGTGTGCTACCAGGCCGGCTGCTGCGAGCTTGTAAAAGACTGGAAGATGGGGATTCCACATGCTTATCCAAGGAGATAATAAACAAAAAGGGGGGACGGGTGATATATTGGGCACATGTGGACTCTTGGAAGGATGAAGGGCTGAAGGGGGGTGAGGGAGAATGGGGTGGATACTTGAGGGGTATCCGAGAACAAGAGGAGTTCAGTAGATCACATCATCCGAGTTGAAGAGATTCCCACCCTGAACCCCCCCCCCCCCCCTCTCAAAAGAGCCAATGGGGAGTGGCTGTTAAAGGGTTCATGGTGGAAAGAAAACCTGCAGCTGGGATTCATGTTAGTTAGTTAGTTAATTTGTCATCCTTTCGTTAGTTGTTCAGTTTGTCTGTTATTTTTTTTTTCATTTTGTCTAGTGAGGATAACCGGTAAAGAAAATGGATGGATGGATAGTCTTTAGTTAGTCAGTTGTTTTTATTTATAAATCTTTTTGCCTTTATGGATACCTGGAGATGCATGCTAGGTTGATTGAAGACTTTAAATTGCCCGTAGGTGTGAATGTGAGTGCGACTGGTTGTTTGTTTATATGTGCCCCACGATTGGCTGGTGACCACTTCATAAGATAAGAAAATGCATGGATGGATACCAGGAGTTGCGTATTATACATAGGTACAATGAAAATTCAGCTGCGAAAGTGCGATCTTGGGGGTGCATATTATATTCGAAAGCGTATTACACATGTACAATTATGGTAGTTAGTTTTTCGTCCTTAAGTCAATTAGCTTGTTGGTCAGTTTGTTAATTTGTTTTGTTGTATTTTCAGCCTTAAATTAGTCAAAGCAAAATAAAAGTCAAGTATAGTAAAAACACTCACCCTTTGAAGTCACCTGACAGACACATAATTTCACATCATGTTTTAAATCAGATTTGAACATTACTCACTTTTATACATGTGTAAAAAAACAAGTTCACCACAAAATGGAACTAAAATAAAGTAAAACTACCGTCCTTTGAAGTCACATAACAGACAAGGAATGGAAATGGATGTTTTCACATTTTCACATTCTTAACTGTTATAAAAGGGTTCACAACATTTTAACCACTACAATACAAATAAAATGAAGTAAAACCCAATTTTATATGGCAGTGAGTTCCATTTCCTGTTTTAAGGTTATCATCACTTGAAGTTGACTTTGTCTACATGATGAGATGATCCGAATTTTGATGTAACCTCCAAACAAAGGGTCTATTTGTTCCTGGAAATGGCATGTGGCTTCAGAGGGGATGAAAAAAAGAAGTGTTTTTTGTTACAACTGGGATTTGTTATGATAACACTCCATTTAGGACTGGGAGGAACGCCCAGACGGGACTCGATGGCGTCGTTTCCATTGGGGGCACGACCATCACCCTTGGCACCACAAATAGCACAAAAGTCATCATATATACGGTATCAAATACCATAGGTAATATCATAATAAATACTTAGAGAATAATATGTCAAAACACATGATATTAAAAGATTATGTGTTAAATAGATTTACGTGTTATGTTAATTTAAAAAAAAGCTAATACCAATAAAATAACATGACAATTATAATACAATGAAAAATACAGTATAGAAATAAAATGAAGAAATAGTCAATCTAAAAATATATAATAAAATACAAATAGAAAATACAAATATAAGATAATAATAATACAGTTACATAAACATGAAAAAAAATCAAAAATAAAATGAAATTAACAATAAAAAAACAAGAGTAAAATGAAACAAGAAAATACAATGTAAAAAAAATTGAAAAAATAGGTTGAGGAACTTGAGGCCAACAAACCCCCAAAATCTATACTAGAGACTATTTTTCAAGCAGAGAGGACAAAAGATAAAATATAAAAATCCCTTGCCAACGTTGCAGACCTGCCTCCTGAACTGGGGTTAGTAAAGAAGAATCATATCTGTCCATAAATCAACCAAATGTCTTTACTTTGCCAAGTTTGGCACTACACTAAAACATTTCCACAAGTTTGGACTGTGAGACGAGAAGTGTAGATGTGAAGCTTTACTTCAAGAGGTGTCACAAAAATATGCCATTTACTAGAGTTCGACCTCCACTGTCGGGCGCACAAAAGTATTTGGAAGATGGCAATCTGTACTTTATCACATTTGTCCTAATATTTCCACCAACCCAAGTAGCTCGATAAGACAACCAAAGAGTTTATAACAACACTCAAAAGCATATATTCTTTATCTTCTGTGAAGAACGGCTAATACTCCTGCAGCTTACTGAGGAGTGACCAGCTTTATTCTATCCATATATCTGTATAATACTAGGTGGCAAAGGCACACACACACAAAGGAGCTGCACAATGTCCATTAAATTGAAGCAAAGACTGTAAAATGGTAAATGGGTGCTTTTCTCATGGTACACAAAAAGACAGTTTTGTCCCAGTCCCACCAAGCATCCGAAAAGTTTACAGCACATTAACTTTAGTTAAACAGCAGACCAGCTAATAAACAGAGCCACTGGAGCCTGTGCATCTGAGGACTGAGTCAACTCAGTTATCATCATCTAAGCATCAACTACAAAAAAAAGTCGATCAAGCCTTAATGGCTGCAATAAAATCTGGGGGATTTACCTCTCAGTGATTTATATGAAAATTATTACCTCTGGATTTTGACATTTTGCCAAACATAAGGATTTTGGATTCATATTGGATCAAATTGCTTTCACTTAAATCTAGAATTGAGGTACTGTCATCATCCTCAGTTTTAAAAGGTTGGGTCTCAGTCAGTACAGTAGGTTTCCTGAAAGAAAATAAACAAATTGACATGACAAAAAAACGTTTTATGCAACAGTGGTATACGTCCAGACAGCAGTCAAATCTAACAATATTTCATGAAAGATGATAAATAACTTTCACTTATACTGACATGGAGATGCACTGGCACACAAGCTAAAGCACTACTTATTTTCTCTGTCTTTTATCAATCTCTGAACCTCACCTTGTGGATTGCTTTTGTGGGAGGTGAAGCGTGGTTTCACAGGAGTGGCAATCTTGGAAATGTGAGCTGACCCAGTGCTGAACTGATAAACCAGGGAAAGTGCGAAACCTTGATTTTGACTAGTAGTCATCTAAAAGATACGCCTTTTCTGGATTCATTTCTGCACCTAACTTTTTAAGAAATGCCAAAAATGGAGTTAGCACACTCTAGTTCTCAGTGACTCTTCAAGCGAGCTAACCAAACATGTTCTGTTTTCTTTTGTTTGTTATCAGTGCACGGTAGTACTGCATGGCCAAAAACGCAGGCAGGTAATATTGGCAAGGTTCAAGTCTAGAAGGCGGCCAGGCAGCGACAGTTTGGCAGCTTGACTTGTTTCCACGACAGCAGCGTTTCTCGTCCGAGTGTACTTTGAAACCACGAGGAGCCATGTGTGTAGTGCAAACATATGTCACACACAGGACGCCACTAGCCTCATTGAACCCATTTGCCCTCAGCTTTACCTGCCGGCCTACAACAGGGACATAGCAAGAAATACAGTATCTTTTTCTTTTCTTTTTTTAATGGAGGTAATTTTAAAATAAATATATTTTGACTTCTTGTGTTTTGATTGAAATATAACCAGGTAATTGTAATTTATTTTTCATTTATTTTGCGTTATTGTGACATTGTAAATTGCCAATCATAACTATTTAAATTAATTTGATTAATTTCTGTAATAACTAATAATAATTGTGGGTCATATATACAGTATTTTACTGTATCCCATTATTATTATTATTATTATCATTATTATTATTATTATTATTATTTTAAATATAACCTTGTCATTGTATTTCATTTTGTATTGATTTTAATTTTTTTGTTTTATCGTAAACTGTATTTCATAATTCATTATTTCAAATGATTTAAATTGACTGTATTTGTTTTGACTGTTCAAATAATGTAGTTTTTATAATTAAGATGATGCATTATCTTATTTTGGGCTACTTCATCTATTTTTTTTTTATAATTAAGTATGTATCAAATATAAAAAGTAAAACAAATGTGAAATTTTATATTTTACAGAATTTTATTTGTATAAAAGCTAAAACATTTTTGTCCATATCCATCCATCCATCCATTTTCTGAGCCGCTTCTCCTCACTAGGGTCGCGGGCATTTTTGTCCATAATTAATTCAAATAAGTAAGAATTTAATTCATTATCAATCTTTTATCAAACCCTCCGGAACCTTGGTGTTCTGAGAGATTCCGACCGGACTTTCAACAGTCATATCAAATTAATTACAAAAACCGCATTCTACCATCTAAAGAACATATCCAGAGTGAAGGCTTGCATGTTTCAAGCAGACCAGGAGAAGCTCATCCATGCTTTTATCTCAAGTAGACTTGACTATTATAATGGTCTTCTGACTGGACTCCCTAAAAAGAGCATTAAAATGCTGCAGCTCGGGTTTTGACCAAAACAAAGAGGTCAGAACATATTACTCCAATTCTAAAGTCTTTACACTGGCTTCCAGTCAGCTTTAGAATAGATTTTAAAGTTCTGCTACTGGTCTATAAATCACTAAATGGTTTAGGTCCTGAATGCATGAATGAAATGCTAATGGAATATAAACCCAGTAGGGCTCTGAGATCGACAGACTCAGGTCAAATAGTGGAGCACAGAGTCCAAAGCAAACATGGTGAAGCCGCATTTAGCTGTTATGCTGCACACAAATGGAATAACTTGCCAACAGAAGTGACGTCAGCCCAAAGTGTGAATGTTTTTAAATCCAGGTTAAAAACTCACTCAACAAAGCACTTTTTTCCCATGCTTTCTATAACATTTCCACTTTTAAATAATATTACTTGCACTGTATGCTGTTTTAATTGAATTTTTATTTTATTTTATATTTTTTCTCTTTGCTTTAAATGTTTATAAGTTGTTTGTTTCTTTGTTTTTAAATGCTTTTAATCATGTAAATCACATTGACTTACCTTGTGTATGAGATGCGCTATATAAATAAATTTGCTTTGCTTTGCTTTGCATTACACTTAAACTGCAGTAATCGAAAAAAAAACTGAAAAATTGTAGTCTTTAGAGTATTTATATGTAGCCTTTAAATCTTTGTTTATAAATATTTAAAATAAGTAAAAATGTAATTTAACTTAATCTAGAAATTAAATGTAGGTGGTAATTATTTTATTTTAGTTTATTGTATCCTATTTGAATGCAAGCATGTCTATAAGTATCTATAAAAGTAATATAGCAGGTAATCTATTTTTACTAAATTTTATATATTAATTATGATATAATATACATAAAATATTGCTTTGTATTTGATGTATTTGTATTTTTATTGTACTTTATATTTAACCCTGCAATTGTATTTCATAGTTCAGGTAATATTTCTTCATTTAATTTGATTGTACTACATTGAATAATACAACAATAAATATACAATTTATACAGTACAAAATCAAATTAAACTATGAATTATGTTGTTTTATTTAAAAATATATTTTTTTCAAATTGTTACCCCTCAATCAAGGTCATATTTTACTTATTCATTTTAATATATGTATTAAGGAGAAATTTTAAAAAACCTTCTCTTTTCTTTTAGATTCATTTTATTCAGAACTTGTAATTATTTTGTCGTAAAAATAATTATGTTGAAAAAATATTTAATTTAATACAATTTGATTTGAGTTGAAAGTGAGGTTTAAAAAAAGACAAAGAAAAAGCAAAACATATGCAGTTTGATCCTACAGTGGAAAAGAAGACTGCGAAAGAAAAAAAGGCAAGCGCCAGAAGAATCAGATATTCCGTCTTTACGAGCGGTTTCTTCCTTCCTGTCGCCATCGCAACAGAAAAACGCAACATGACATCATGGCATCATCATGCTTCAAAAAAAAAAAAACAACAAATGATCAACGGATGTAAAAAATGTCACCAAAGCGACTTTGTTACATTTGATCCATAAAAAAAATTATCTTATACATTACATATGTTCAGCAGTGGATATAAAGAGTCTACAAGCCCTTAATTTAAATGCCAGGTTTATGTCATGTATAAAAATTATACCAAGAGAAATCATTTCGAAACTTTTACCACCATTTATATGACCTATAACCTGTACAATTCAATTGAAAATAAAAACATATTTTTCGATAGTGGAAGTAATGATAAACTGAGATCATGTGGTTGCACAAGTGTGCACACCTTATAACTGCGGATGTGCCTGGGTTCAGAATTAACCAATCACATTCAAACTCATGTTTGGTGTCAGCATGCACCTGCCACTATTTAAAGTGCCTCTTACGAACCCCTGATAAAGTTCAGGTGTTCTAGTAAGGGATCAGGTGCATATGTAAAGTGAATTTCCAGCACAAAAGATTTTATTGATTTTACATATACTGCTTTTGTTTGAATGGAATTCATTAAATTAAAATTAAAAAAGGCAAAATATAAAATTTGTAAATTATTTTGTTACATTTTAATGTTAACTGTGGTTCACCTTTGTGTGTGTGTGTGTGTGTGTGTGTGTGTGTGTATACGTGTGTGTTTTACACCTTAAATGTTTTATCTTATTTACAGTTTTTTAAGTGATAAGCCATCACTTGGTAAATTGCGAGCCAAAATTCGAGTGACAAACAAGCTTCCGATACACAGCCACTCAAGTGAAATAAAAAAAAAAAAAAAAAGAGGAATTACGGTACTGTAATGCCGCCCAATGTGGGCAAGTAGAGCCACAGCCCCCAATGCGCTTCCAGCCGTTTATTGAGCGGAACAGTCAAATACAGAAATGCAAAATGAGAACGTCCAAGGAGTTGCTGTAGGCAAAGCCTCACACCCAACACATGAATACTACAGTATGTACAGTTTTGATACAGTATAAAATCTGTTTATTTATTTATACTTGTTTTTATTCTGTATTATTATGCTTCTTTTATACAATACACTGCTATATATCTTAAGCACATAAAAAATATTATGGTGGTTTATTGGGAGCTAGAACAAATGAATGGCATTTCTGTTCATTTCGATGGGAAAAAATGTTCCATTGAGTTACGAGTTTGATCACAGACCGAAGGAAACTCATAAATCAAGGGTAAAATTGTATTTCAATCCAAACAAATAGCTCAAGACTGTCGAAAATGATCATGGACTTCCGGAAGCATCCTACGCCACAGCTGCCCCTCACGCTGTCCAACTGCCCTGTGTCAACCGTCAAGACCATCAAGTTCCTGGGAATGACAGTCTCTCAGGACCTGAAGTGGGAGACCAACATCAACTCCATCCTCAAAAAGGCCCAGCAGAGGATGCGCTTCCTGCGGTTTCTGAGGAAGCACGGCCTGCCATAGGAGCTGCTGGGGCAGTTCTACACAGCAGTCATTGAATCAGTCCTGTGTTCATCCATCACAGTCTGGTTTGGTGCTGCCACAATAAAGGACAAACTCCGACTGCAACGGACAATTAGGACTGCCGGAAATATCATTGGTACCCCCCTGACCCCACTTGAGGACATGCACGCTGCCAGAACTAAGACAAGAGCATGCAAAATCTTCTTGGACCTGCCACATCCTGCTCACCACCTCTTCTAGCTCTTTCACTTAGTTAGGCGCTATCGAACAATGCTAACTAAAACCAGCAGACACTCCAACAGCTTCTTCCCTTTTGCCGTTTAATTGCTAGAGGCAAAGTGACACTCTGTATTGTGTTTTTATGTGTCAAAAGTATTTATTGTCAAAATGCCTGTCTGTTGCTGTACTCGAGCAGCTCCAACTACCGGAGACAAATTCCTTGTGTGTTTTTGACATACTTGACAAATAAAGAGGATTCTGATTCTGGGACGCATTTCATTGGTAAGGGTCGACGTCTGCTAAACAGATAGCACCGTTTTGCTTTTTTTTCACCTTTGATTTTGTGTACACAGCTTTGAGAGGTCAATGAGCGTGCAACACCTGTCTCGCTAAACACTAACAAAGACAACGACAACAACATGTTGTTCCTGCACATCCGCACAGCAACTTTGTTTACGCTCGCCACCCGACACCGCGGCAAAAGAAACAAACGTGTCCTGATGCAAGAACTTGCTGTAATTTGTACAAAAACTGCATTTGTTTCACAAGGAATCCTTGAGCTTTCCAAAAAGAATGCATTTAATGCAATTAATGTTATCATATCACAAATTGGGCATTTTTGTGAAACCTTTCTGCAATCGCAGAATTTCGCACTAAAGGTAAACTGGCATAATCAGTAGGAAAACAACCTTTTTTCCTCAAGAAATCTTTGAGGAAGTTTTTGAAACGTAATATTATGTTGTTATAATAGCATTATTTTGGCCATTTTGTCAGACTTTTCTGCAATAATTTAGTAGCATTTCATGCAAAAAAAACTGTAATTAATAGAAACACGACATTTTTTCAAGAGGAATTCTTAAAAAAAAATCTTTCACAAAATAACAAATTATGTTAGCATGAAAAAACCTGAGAAATAATGAATGTTTTTATCTTAATGTTTTCTGTGACTTTTAATAGAAGTTCATGCTAAAAGTACATTGATGTAATCAGTCGAAAATACATTTTTGTAAAATTTAATTTTAAAAAATAAATCATAAATCTTGTTATCATAACACAAGTGTTGTAATTGGGTACAAAAATGAATTGTTACATTTTTAAAAAGAAAACATTTAAAAGGCCTTCAAAAAAAATGTCTTTGAGCCTTTCTTTGAAAAAGCTTAACAATCCTGCATAAATGATAATGTCAAAACACAATTTGCACATTTTTCTCAACATTTGTGTGGGATAATTTCATGCTAAATTAGATTTAATTGGTACAAATGCTACTTTTGTTTTTTGTTATTAAATGTAAACCTTGAAACTGCTTTGAACAAGTATTGCATGAATTATGTTATCATAAACCAAATTATGGCATCTTTTCAGCCATGTCTGTGAGAATTTAGTAGAATTTCATCCTGAAAGCGCTGTATTTAGTACAAAAACACATTTGACCTTTTTTTTTTATTTATTACAGGTTTCTTTGAAAAGGCTTTTTCTAAAATAACACATAAATGATGTTATCCTAACAATTTTAAAACCTTTCTGAACATTTTAACAAAAAATGACTTTTTTTTCCCCCTCTCTTTTTAAAGAAACCTTGAAAGTGCTTTGAAAAAAATAACGTTATTATATTACAATTTAGGGTATATTTTCATTTGTTTCTGTGTTAATTTTGTAGAATTTCCTACTAAATGTGCTGTAATAAGTAGAGAAAAAGTTTGACATTTTTAAAGGTGTCTTGGACAAAGCTTAAAAATAAAGTGTAAATAATCTCAATGTTACACAATTTAACAATTTTTCTGAACATTTTAGAAGTAATTTTGAAAAATTTCATACTAAAATTGCTACCATAGAAAAACAAGTTTGGACTTTTTTTTTAAAAGAAGTTTTTGAAAACAAATGTGTAAATTACGTTATTTTGAATAACGTAATTTACACATTTTTCTGAATATTTTATGTGATAATTGAGTAGAATTTCATACTACAAGAGCTGTAATTAAAAAAAGCATTAGAAAAAATAACCCATTAAAATCACCATATTGAAATGACTTGATTCCTTTGCGTTACATACATTACATTCAATACCTGATGTATTGGCATAACTATGACGTAAACTAACAATAAAGAACATGAAAGACACAGGTACCAATAAAAAACTGACCCATTCAAGGCCCTGAACCTAGTTTAAGACCCCCTGACCTCAGGTAGTCACGGCGATGCTAAATTAACCCGTTAACATCTCCGAACGTCGCAGCATGAAGTTATCGTTTGCGCGGAAAGGGAGCTAATTCCACTAGCGGCGGGCAGCCAATTCCCATGAAATGGCGCCGATATTCCTTTCATTTGTTCTCCGCCCCGCAATTGGTCGCGGTGGGGGAGGGGGGCTAGCGATCAAAGGGGGGTCACCGCTCGTATGTGCACTGACGTCCACGAAGCAGAATGAAATATGAAATATCCAGTTTCTCGCTTGTAAAAGGGAATCTCGGGGAACGGGAGGCGTTTCACACGGCTAATGCGAAACATTTGCTGCACCGCTCGCAGTGCTGCGAAGTAACCAAGTACAAATACTTCGTTACTGTACTTTAGTAGATTTTTCAGGTACCTCGACTTAACTTTAGTCGTATTTTTCTGACGGCTTTTTACTTGTATTCTCTGCCTTTGAAAACAGAAACAGATATACGAGTGACGCGACAGGGTTTTTGGAGATACAAACATTTATTTTTTTAATCCTTTATATTCTATTAAATTACTGTATTACTATATGTTTGTATAAAGTACAACAATATAGAGTTTTATTTTCATTATTAAAAAACATGTTACAAAAATGTTTGTTGTTTTTTTGGGGGGGGGGCTGGAACGGATTAATGGCCTTTCTATTCATTTCAATAGGGAAAGATGATTTGTTTTGAGCGTGGTCACGGAACAATTGACACTCATATCTCAAAGTAGCACTGTATCTGTACTTGCTACTCCTTACTTCGTCAAAAGAGATGTTACTTTTTTTCAATCTCAAACTTTTTCCAACGATGGAAGACATTTTTTAATAGAGAGAGGTCAATTTAACCATGTTTGAGATCTTGATTGAGCTCTCGGGGTCTCGGAGGTACGTGACCCAAGGATATTCTCATGGATGGCGTTATGCAAGAGATTTTTGTTGATATTGTCAGCTACAAGAATGTTTCGTGGCCAATGCGTTGTGCCTTTTGTCAGGCTAAAAACTACCAGCTTCTGCCGTTGAAAACTTCTCCGTCTGAATCGAAAAAATGCATACATGTAAGCCGTATCATTCGAGAATTTGGCATATATTTTTACTCAGTTCACAACTTTAGCAACTTTAGTACATTTCAGTCTGCACTTTTCCACTTTTACTTAAGGAGTTGAATCAGTACCGGTACCTCTACTTTCAGCTGTTTGTTTTAACAAAAGTCTCTGTACCTCTGCTTAAGTACAGCGTGTGCGAGTAATTTTGCCATCTCTGTAGCTGAGCATTAGTGTCTTCTTCTTGTTGTTAGTGTATTCTTTTCCTCACAGGGGAAAAGAAGTGTCAAAGCAAACGTCACCATGTAAGACATCTGTACTCACATCATTTCCGATTTTTGACGACTGACATTTATCGCTTTCGCTGGTGAAGGCCAGTTCTCAGGCCTCGGCAGATGTTCAACCTCAAGAATCCCCAAATCTTGAAACAATGATTACATTTGCCTTCAGGCTGTCTTCACTGGTTTCTGCCATTGGTAATGATGCTGATTCAGGCATTTTAGTAGGAAATCAGGCAAAAAGTAAATGTTCACAACTGACTATTTCACAAAAAAAGATGTTTTATTTTACTAATTCTATTGGATGACTTAGCTGTGTTCTTTAGACTAACCTAACCCTAACCCTATCATAAAATTCTACAATTTAGTAAAAAAATGTAACACAAGTGTCATAAAAACCCTTATTGCAGTCACGTTTCAGAACTAAATGCCTAACATTGTCTTATAATAACAAAATGTGTGTTAAATTTTCTACGCACTTCCTTTTAGGATTTTTTTTATGTACTAATTACAGTTTAGTTTAACCCTCACAAATTGTTTTTAATTCCTCAAAAATAGTTATACTAAATGAATGCAGTTAAGTTTCTGAAAAAGGCTCTAAACTGGGTTGTGATCACATCATTTATGCATTTATGCATTAAGCATAAGCAAGCTTCTTTAATAATCATTTGAAAAATGTGTGGGAAATCATACAAAAAGTCAAGCAGTATATAATGTTACGGGTTACGTTGAGAAAAGACATTTTTCTTGCACACAAAAATAAATAAATCCACACATGGAATATATATGTACATTTTAATTGATTTTGAAATTTTAAAAAACAAATGACAATTTTAAAATGATGTTTGCTGATTACCAATTCACATAAAACATTGTATTTTTCATAATAACATTGTTGTATTATCCTTTCTGAGGTTGAGGAGATTCTCCCAAAGGCTTTTTTTTTGTTGCTAAACTGCTATGAAACCAAACTATTTGTCAAGATCATTCCTAGCTAATGTCAGCAAATGTCACGCTCGAATCGTTTTGCATAACGAGGTTTTATCATGAAGCTTCTCTGAGGAGTCCACAACTTGGCTACT
Organism: Phyllopteryx taeniolatus; assembly: GCF_024500385.1. NCBI lineage: Eukaryota > Metazoa > Chordata > Actinopteri > Syngnathiformes > Syngnathidae > Phyllopteryx > Phyllopteryx taeniolatus. The sequence goes on along the minus strand of NC_084504.1, from coordinate 14,227,898 downwards.
TTCACTTTTAGTCTTTGTTATCGAGTTTTGACAGAAATGAAAGGGAAGTTGGACACATGATCCCAACATGAAACATTGCCAAACTCACCAAGCCAGTCAAGTTCGTGCAGGTGAAGTCAGCCAAAAGGTCAAATCCACAAATGTTAAGACGTCTGGATTGTCTTGGGTTAAACAGACATTTAAAAAAAAAAACAAATTTAATTCAAAAAGGGTAAAAATATATTTTCTTAAAGTTTTTTTTTTTTAAAGTTTTTTTTTCATCACATAATTTAGATATACATGCTTTTGGGGGGTTGGAATGCTACAGTATCTGCCATGTGTCTCAATTAAAACAAAAAGCAAAAAAAAAACTTATTAACGCTATCTTCCTAGTAATCCAATTAACCTTTTTAAAAAAATTCACAAAATTTGGATACATATTACAGCTACCATATTTACCATGTATGTCAACATTTTATGTGTTTTCAATTTCTTTCCACAAAAAATATATTTAAAAAAAAAACATGTTTTAAGGATGCCCTGCGATTGGCTGGCGACCAGTTGAAGGTGTGCCCCGCCTCCTGCCTGATGATAGCTGGGATAGGCTCCAGCACGCCCGCGACCCTTGCGAGGATAAGCGGCTCAGATAATGGATGGATGGATGTTTTAAGGATACATTTGTTTTCCTTTGCAGATTAACAAAATAAAAGAATTTAAAAAAACAAAAATCTTAGACATAGATTTTTTTTATTGGACAGTGATAATCTTTCAGTTTTGTTTTTTTTTTCAAAAAAAGAAGAAAAACAAATTACTTGTGTTTGGATAAAAAATAAAATCTGAAAGATTTGCAGACAAATAATTTTCCTTCACCGGGTCCAGATATTTCAAAATTTTGCACAATTTTGTTGTTTTCTATTTTTCTATTGGATAATATTTTTGTGTTTTGAATGAATATGTATAAAACACATCATAAAAAGATGATATCTAGCTTTTGCTTTGTGTTTCAATCTAAATAAAAAACACTGTGTAATAACAAAAATACATTTTCTTGTTTTTTTCTTTTGGGGTGGTTCCTACATACATTTTGTTGATTGTCACTGTCAAAAAAAAAAAGTATTAATCTCTCCAAATTTGGTTAATTTTAAAAAGAAAAACCTAATGGTTTCTGAAAAACAACAAAAGAACATTTATTTGGTATATCAGACTTTTTTAACCGACAAAGTTTGGAGATACGTGGTTTTACCTGGTGTTGGTGGTAAACGACTTAAGCGGCTACAAAGTTGCGCTAATGAGCAAAAAAGCGGAGCAAATGCGACACAGGTGCCCGGGGAGTCATTGTAGCAGTCCACCTCTTGCAAATCAATCGTCCGCTGTCATGCAGAAGATTCAAGAGTGTGAAACAACACCTTGACTTGAGGGAAAACACTTGTGATGCCTACCAGTTGTTGCTAGCGTCCCCCCTTCTCCCTTGGCCCCCCCATGATGACCACGTGGTGACCCCCTTTTAGTCACCTGCTGCTGGGACCGTGGCTAACCTGCCATCCCGGGCGGAAAATCTGCCGCCTTTTTGGACACATACCTTCACTTTTTCACATTTGGATGTCAAAGCTTGTCAAGTTTTTGTTCTTGTGGTCAGATGAAGATTTCCTCGCCTCCTATTATACATCCGGGACATCTTCATTCTTTTATGTCCATATTTGCACCTCGGAATACGTTTGAACATGTCATTAATCAACATTGCAGTACTATGTCCCCCCCCCCAAATAAAGCAACTCTTTTTATTTTCCTTTAATTTTGGGACACACTGGCGGAAATAGACACCATGACACGAAAATGTTTAACTTTTAGAAATGTCGAAGAAACATCCAAATATTTTTTTATTTGTGTTGTGTGTCGGATGAAGAAAATAGAATAAACATCACAAAATTTAGAGATAAATGTTTTATTAGAAAGTAAAAAACTTTTGGACCTAAGGAGCAGATATCAACACTTTCCCCCAGAAAAGCATTTACCTTCAAATTTTGGTTGTATTATCAGTAAATTAGAGATAAATGTTGTTTTTTATTTAAGTTTTTTTTAAGTGAAAATCACTCAAATGTTTGCTTTTTATTCTTTTCCCACATTTTTTATGTGTTCATTATGTTTTTCACAGATATGTAAAAAAAGAAAAATAAATCACAACATTTAGAGATACATATTTTTATTACAAAGTAAAAATATCTGCCATGCATCTCCAAATTCCGTGTTAAAAAAACAACAACCAAAATTTGGAGATACAGATTGTTTGCTGGCCAGTGAAAATATGATAGCTCCCATGTACCTCCAATTCTTTTGGGTTTGGATTTTTACATATCTTTTAATTTTTTCTTTGCATTTTGGGTAGGTATGTTTTTTTTTTAAAGAAATCACAATATGAATGACAAGTTTTTATTAGAAGTGAAAATATTTGCCATGTATCTCCAAATGGTCACTTCCTAATTTAACCCGAAACAGTACGATTCAGATGTTGAATACCACATAAGACACACGAGTTTACGAAAAGGTTCTCGCGGTGAGCTTGAAGGAAAAAGGATCTTCTCATGTTGCTTATAAAGATGAAGACTAAGCGTCTGGCTGCGATATGGATCCTCTTATGTCAGCCTCCGTCAAATCTATGCAGAGACATGCAAAACCTTTTAGTTCTACCCAGCATGCATGCCACTCAGCCACCTGCTCGTCCGTTGGGGAAGTTTAGATCAGTCATCCCGGAATGTTCCGTGTCTTTTCAAGATGACGCACCTGATACTAAAAAGCATTTCCACAACTCCATCAAGCCTGGCGGGGGAGCAGAGCAATACAATTGCATTGCCGTATTTTGCCAACATTACTGATAAACTGTAAAAAAATAAAAATAAAGGAATAAGATATATATATAATAATAATATATGTGTGTGTGTGGATGCCGATAACATCACAATACAGCCATTGTATGATAACTGTTGAGATAAAAATTGTTCCATAACATAAACCATCCCAATAATTACGATTGGAGGTCAACGGTTCCAGCAAGTAAAAAACGCATGCTGATGTTGCTATATGACAATTGTGTGATAACCATTGGGCTAAAATTTGCCCGAAAAAAAGGATGGCGATAATCGCGACTGTGCAATAATTGTTGCGGTGAAAAATTCCCAATCAAAAAAGGACGCAAATGATCGCAATTGTGCGACAGCCATTGCTATGAAAGTTTCCCGACAAAAAGAAGGATACCAATAATTGCGATTGTGCGATAACTGTGAAAAACCCATTTCAAAGATATTGTGATACAGTGATTGCACATCAAAAAATATATGTCAATAATGGTGCCAATAATGGCAATAATATCACGATACAGTTGTTTGATAAAAGTTGCGCGTTAACCTACTTGATAAAAATTCCCAGTGAAAAACGTATGGCAAAAATAGTACGAAAGGGTGATCGTGCAATAATCGTGTTGCTGTAAACATTTTATTAAAAAATTCTATTTTGTCAGATTTTGCATCTTGTTGTTGGATGGCCATGGGGTGAGGAAGCTTCCAGTTTATCATAATCAAAAACAGTGGTACCTTAACTTACAAGTGCCCCAACTTTTGCCCCAATTTTCGAGATACAAGCCGCCCGTTTTCTCATTTTTTTTCCCCATTTTATTCTTTGTGTTGCAGACCAAAATGTGAGGCACAAACAAACTTCAGATGGGACGCCACCTGAGTGAAGGGAACAAAATAGAGCAATTAAGGTGCTGTAATCATCAAGCTGTCACAAGATGCCGGCAAAGCACTGCTTCTGTCTAAATGAAGGTCTTCAACTCACTGCAATATAGTTCCTTGGCAGTGAGATGCAACAAGAAGGCGCTTTGGTCTGTGCACAAAAACAATAAATAGGTGAAAAAGAAAAAAACAGTGAAGTGGTAGCTGACTGCCAAACCGTAAATTTACAGGGGGGTTGCTATTGTACGATAACTGTTGTGCTAAACATTGTCTGTACGAATATTACAATAGAGTGATTGCATAATTATTCATTCATTCATCTTCCGTTCCGCTTCCCCTCACTAGGGTCGCGGGCGTGCTGGAGCCTATCCCAGCAACATTCGGGCGAGAGGCGGGGTACACCCTGAACTGGTCGGCAGCTAATCAATTGCATAATTATCGTAATCCAAAAAAGAACAAGACAGCTTGTTCGGGGCCATATGGCGAGGAAGTGTGGAGTTGCCTCCCCCTGACACACACATGTGCGCACACACGCATGGATAATTACCAGGCTGTCAATCACACAACGGGTAGGTGGGGCCACGTCCATGCGTTTCTATCTCGCAGGCACAACATGTGGGCCCGCCATCTTTCTTTCATTCACGCCCCCAATAGAACCTGAACGGTGCAAGCTATAAATCAACTCATAAGTCTTCCAACTACTTTTTATTTGTTATTTTATTATTATTTTTTGGAGTGGGGGGTTCTCTGTGCTGCACTGAGCTCATTCAAGCATGCTCAGTGAAAATATATGCCACCAGGTCATCGCAGCGCTTTCTAATGCTGCAACAAAGCCCCAGTTCACACGATGGGTGTCAAGTCCGATTCCCCTTCTCTCTGTGACGTGCACCCACTCACGGATGACAACGAGGCAATCTAAAATTGTACTTTACACCGATGTGATCGGCTTGATCGGCTGATAATTTGTATTTTATGTAAACTTAGTGATTGGCTGTAATTTCTTAATTCACAGATCCAATCAACGACATCATTGATCGAATCGAATGAAGAAATTATTGCTGACACAATCTCTTTTACTCTGGAGATGTTCCGCGCTGCCATCTTGTCTTGAAAGCTATTTGAACTTTTAGAACTTTCGCGTGTTTTGTGACTATGTCGCGCAGGCAGCTCGGCAATTCCCACGGCAGTGATTAGCTCGCTAGCGTGGCTAAACACGGTTCAGAGCCAATCATTGCCTCCGTGGCTGCTACGTCGCCAGATTATTATGTCCAATTACGCACACAAGACGGGAGCGGAGAATGTCCCAAGAATAAACGAGATTGTGTCGTGCAGGTAGCTCTCTGCACTGTGTTGCACTGCGATGCTAGTGAACTGGCTAGCTAGAGTCATTAATCATCGTGTCACTAAATCACTAATCATCGCCTCCATTCATCGCCAGATTATGTCCAATAATGCGTGGACAACAGCAGTATGCTAACGAGAACTTTTCAACTATTCATCATCGAAGTCGGGCTAGGAGGACACAAAGCGGACCAAAATACCATGACACTTTGGAGCACTGTGTCGTTACTGTCGTAATACGTCATACGACCATGAGAATATTTTTAATGATTTTGTAATTGATTTATTCTTTGAAGCATTAATATCAATTTGTGCAAATGCAATGCCTTGATTTTAACGAGGTTAGTACACAGTCATAATAGCTAAGTCACTTGCATTTGCGCTGGATAATCCCTGATGCGATTGAAGGTGCTAAATCACTGATATAGTGGGGAAGGGGCAATAATGCCGAACTCCATTACATCATGTGGCGCTGTTTTAGCCACGCCCCAAACATCTGACAACTCAAATAGTGCTCTACAACTGTGTACTACATAGTTCTCAGTCTTTGCAAGTTTTCAGCAATTATCTTTCAACATGTATCATGTATTTCTAAACAAATCTCTTAATTCACTTTACAGGCTCTTTAATGTTGTCTCACTTTTATTGAAGGCAACTTTTAAATACACAAATGCACACTGTGGACTCAAAGAATTGCTGTAACAGATCAAACAGGCGGAGTAGTAAGTAAAAGCGTTGGCCTATCACGTATTCGGGCTTTATTTTCATGACTAGCGTAAATCCAGCGTGACGTGTCGCATAACTCGCGCGGAGGCAGGTTAGAGGCGGTGTTGGTAATTTCGTGGAGCAGCACACAACAGCGAATTGCTGTTGTGGGCGGGATTGCAACTGACTTCAAGCTTGTCCATGGCGAAAGAAGAAACTGATTTGCTCGTGTCTGGCAAGGCGAAGCGCGTTAAGTACGTAATACGGAACTGCAAGCATAACTCCATGGGCCGATGATGTAAAGGAGATCACAAATATCTGCGCCTTGAATGGGCACTTGGAGACCGCCCCCCCACCCCGATCGTTAGTGGGACCCCAATCGTTAGTGTGACCCCCGCCCCTCGTACTGGCCAGTGGGATGATTTAAAAAATAATAATAATCATCATCATCCATCCATCCATTTTCTGAGCCACTTCTCCTCACTAGGGTCGCGGGCGTGCTGGAGCCTATCCCAGCTGTCATCGGGCAGGAGGCGGGGTACACCCTGAACTGGTTGCCAGCCAATCGCAGGGCACATACAAACAAACGACCATTCGCACTCACAGTCATGCTTACGGGCAATTTAGAGTCTCCAATTGAGGGATGTTTTTGGGATGTGGGAGGAAACCGGAGTGCCCGGAGAAAACCCACGCAGGCACAGGGAGAACATGCAAACTCCACACAGGCGGGGCCGGGGATTGAACCCCGCACCTCAGAACTGTGAGGCTGACGCTCTAACCAGTCGGCCACCGTGCCGCCATAATCATCATCATAATAATAATAATCGACCGAAGATAGCTGGGATAGGCTCCAGCACGCCCGCGACCCTAGTGACGATAAGCGGTATGGAAAATTAATGGATGGTTGGATAATAATGTGTTCAATTAATTGATTTCCACAGTAATTCAGAGGTTTTCATTGTCTGCTCTTCAGAGTTATGAATGGATTACGTCAGACATCCACAAGACATGTCCGCGGAGTTGAAAATCTGTCCGCCTGTGCCTGATCAAATTCACCAAAATCGCGTTAGACCAGCAGTATACCTGCTACGCCAGACATAGACGTCGTCTGAGCAGGCGTAAGTTTAGACCGACTTTCTGCCACCAAATTGTAACATGCGCCTGGCGGAGACACCCTTGTTGCGCCGGTACGCCCAGCTTGTCACAGACCAGTCTGGCAAATTAGCAATTGCGCAGCGAGCCTTGCGCTTGCACGGAAATCAAGATACACCAGTCTTTGCGCGCCAGCCCAGGTCAGATCTTCGAAAATAGAACCCATAGAGTTATTGTATCAAGTCAAATAGTTACATTGTCAAGTCACAGAGTTGTGCTAGCAAGTCAAAGTGTTGCAGTGTAAAGTTTATTTAAATTCTCATATCAAATCAAAAAGTTGGCAGAAACAGTCAAAAGACTTGTAGTATCAAGTCTAAATGTTGTGGAAAATAGTTGTGATTGTATCAAAGCAAAGCAAATGTATTTATATAGGGCATTTCATACACAATGTGCTTTACATGATTAAAAGCATTTAAAAACAAAGAGGAAAAATAACAGCTTATCAACATTTAAAACAAAGAGAAAAAAAGGCAAATCAAGTCAAATAATTGCAGATGAAGTCAAAGAGTTGTTGAATCAAGTCAAGCAGTTGTGTTATCATGTCTATATGTTGTTATATCAAATCAATGAGTTGACGCATAAAGTTTATAAATTGTCATATCATGTCAAAGAGTTGCACTCATATCTAGTTGAAGATTCAACTTGATATCACAACTTTTTGGTAAATACTCCTTTTTGAAGCGAAAATGTTTGCTTTGGATATGATGCTAGTAAAGTTAGCAACAGAAAAGAGTGTTGAACTCCCAGAAGTGAATCATCTTTGCGCTGCTGTGAGAGGCATGAGGGTATTTTGGCCTATATTCCAACGATGGGTGACTGTTATAAACCAGCAGAACACATTTGAACAATGGAAATAGAAACGTTGTTTTTTTGGGGGGGTGGGGGGCCTTTATTTAAATCAGAGTGTGTTAACATTTTGATGGATGATCGCGATCTTATCACGCCATCCACGCTTTGATGGCGGTCCCGGGAAGATGTCGACCCAAGAATATGAGTCGTTCAACGCGACACCTGCAGCAGCCATGTTGTTTTGAGTCACCACTTAGGTCGTCTCGGGCCATGAATGATCAGCGAGGCTCGTGGGAAAAAAGTGAACTTAGATGAGATTGTCTGATTTTTTATAAATTAATGAATAACACATCTAGCATCATGTACCCCTTTGACAAAGTTAAAAACATGGATAAAAAAAAAATTTTATCACTAAAAAAAAGTACTCATGATTATTTTAGTGTGCTTTGAATGATGATGCATGATAAAAGAGACTAGAAAGAGGTTAGACAGCACGTCAGCTATACCTTGAGGCTAAATGTGGGTTTTGAAGTTTTCTTAATGTATTATTATTATATATAATGATATTTTCTAAGACTTTGCAATCTTATTTGATTAATACTATTTTTCAAAATCAATTAATATGTGTTATATTAAATTTCAATGAACTTTTATTAATTTTCATTAATTAAAATGTTTTTCAATATTTTATATATATATATATATTGCTTCCTATTTTATATAAACTATGAATTTAATTGAATTTTATTGAATTTAAACTTAAAAACATGCACACTTTGGGCTGACATCACTTCTGTTGGCAACTTATTCCATTTGTGTGTAGCATAATAGCTAAATGCTGCTTCACCATGTTTGGTTTGGACTCTGTGCTCCACTATTTGACCCGAGTCTGTCGATCTCAGAGCCCTACTGGGTTTATATTCCAATCGTATTTCATTCGTGTATTCAGGACCTAAACCGTTCAGTGATTTATAGACCAGTAGCAGAACTTTAAAATCTACTCTAAAGCTGACTGGAAGCCAGTGTAAAGACTTTAGTATTGGAGTAATATGCTCTGACCTAGCGTCTGCCTCACAGTTCTGAGAACTGGGGTTCAATCCCCGGCCCCGCCTCTGTGGAGTTTGCATGTTCTCCCCGTGCCTGCGTGGGTTTTCTCCGGGCACTCCGGTTTCCTCCCACATCCCAAAAACATGCATGCAAGGTTAATTGAAGACTCTAAATTGCCCGTAGGTGTGAATGTGAGTGTGAATGGTTCTTTGTTTGTATGTGCCCTGCGATTGGCTGGCAACCGGTTCAGGGTGTACCCCGCCTCCTGCCCGATGATAGCTGGGATAGGCTCCGGCACTCCCGCGACCCTTGTGAGGATAAGCGGCTCAGAAAATGGATGGATGGATGGATGGATGGATGCTCTGACCTCTTTGTTTTGGTCAGAACCCGAACTGCAGCATTTTAATGCACTTTTTAGGGAGTCCAGTCACAAGACCATTACAATAGTCAAGTCTACTTGAGATAAAAGCATGGATGAGCTTCTCCTGGTCTGCTTGACACATGCAAGCCTTCATGTTCTTCAGATGTTAGAAGGCAGTTTTAGTAATTGATTTGATATGACTGTTGAAAGTCAGGTCGGAATCTATCAGAACATCAAGGTTTCAAAACCACAGAGACCACAAGCCGGGCTGTGGTCCTCCTCGCAATCCCTTATCAAGTAGCCATCTATTACGGATAGACACACAGCTCGCTAATTGAAGTCACGACGAATGTTGTGCTGATATACAGATATACAGTTCTGCTTAAAGATATTAGTGTTTAACTTGATGTTGTTGATAGACAGAGCGGTCTGCATATCTGACTACACAACGCTATGTTCCGGTGCGCAAAAATCCTATAGTGCTGTGAAAAAAAATCTACATCTGTGTATCTGGCATGCAGAAAGCAAACTGCCTGAGACGGAACAACCACGTCATATCAACCCAAACCCATGACCTCTAACCCCAGTGAAACATGAAAAGAAAACAAACCAAGGATTTTGGTGAAATTAATAAATAAATACATAAAACTAGAAACATTATCAGCATTATTTTCCCTATCCACTACAGATATATAATGTGTTTGTGAAAGTAAATTATTTTGTATGCACTCATTGAAGGGTCTGAGCTTTCAGAGACATGTTTACTTTTATATTTTAGATGCACTGCATTTTAGTGACAGTGAAGAACTATTTTGGTTATTAGCATTTGTTGACGACAACTTTCTTTGCCAAATAAATGAAAAGTATGTCGGAACTGGTAATGTGCCCTCGCTTGCAGCCAGAATCACACCTACTGTACTTTTAACCTCAGTCTGTCACAATGATGTGTCAAATGTCAGACTCCCTCATTCTTTTAGTTTTAACCTGACTGTTCAAGACATAATTGATTTTCCTAACAGTCAACGTAAAACCGAACCAAACCGAAAACCGTAACCACAAAACTCTGATATGAACCAAACCATGGATTTTGAATGACCAAGCAAATTCTTAAATGATTCTTTAATAATTTATAATGTTTTAAAATTGTATTTTAATTTATAGTGGAGGGGAAAAATATTTCAATTCAAAAATATATATTGTCATAATTGTAACTAAGTGGTTGTAACAGCAATCTACATTTCTCATTGCATTTGTACAAGTAAATGATAGCGCTTTTTTTTTTTTACATGACTACTGTTCATATCAAACGTCGTCGTTTATAGACCGTGGCAAGACTCTTCCGAGAGACTGTTTACATGCTGCTGTTTTGATTCGCAATCGCAACAGGGCTTAGCAGCAACTCTTTGAAAAAACTGAGATCATTAGAATTACCACCTGTTGTTTTTCCTGTCGTGAAAAGGGAGGTGTTTACTTGAGTGAGGCGTTTATTTGGATTAAGCGGATGACGCGCAGGGCTCAGTGTAATTCCTGGATTTATATTTTAGTCATCAAATGAAATGAATTTGAATGGTGTTTACGCAACAATCCTTATTCTTTTCATTTGCAGTTTGCCATCAAACAAGCAGCAGCAGTGGAATGTTTGATGTAAATAGACGCTCACTTGCCACATTATTAGGCACACCCAAGTTACGTTATGTTTAGTGAGCAGGACGACCCTGCACCACTAAGTTCAAAACCGATGAGTCAAAAACTAAAAAAGAACAAAAAACGTTTGCTGAAAGCACACAGACATGTATTTGCAATGACAATGAATCACTTAGAAACAGTTTTTCTCAATTGGAAATAATGGAAAAGAGATCATAGTTGCCATTAAACCTTTATTAGGGACTCAATGTTTTAAGTCATATTTTAACATGTCTCAAAAGTCAAACAAAATTAAACCGTCATTACATATTAAGCCAGGAAATCTCAGGAAATCTTGTGAGACTTCAGCTCAGTGAGCATCTAAAGCAGGGGTGAGGGCAAATGCTTGCATAGTTAAAAGTGAGAGATGGGACAGCACATTCATCGATGAAGTAAAACAAATAAATAAATAAAAAGTATATATAATATTTTTGGCGGCACGGTGAACGACTGGTTGGAGCGTCTGCCTCACAGTTCTGAGGTCCGGGGTTCAATCCCCGGCCCCTCGTGTGTGAAGTTTGCATGTTCTCCCCGTGCCTGCGTGGCTTTTCTCCGGGCACTCCGGTTTCCTCCCACATCCCAAAAACATGCATGGTAGGTTAATTGACAAGTCTAAATTGCCCGTAGGTGTGAATGTGAGTGCGAATGGTTGTTTGTTTGTATGTGCCCTGCGATTGGATGGCAACCAGTTCAGGGTGTACCCCGCCTCCTGCCCGATGATAGCTGGGATAGGCTCCAGCACACCCGCGACCCTAGTGAGGAGAAGAGGCTCAGAAAATGGATGGATGGATATCATATTTTTGAAATTGTTAATGTGATTTATAAAATAATTTTAGTATGATCAGATTATCACATTTTTATTAATTTAAATTGTATTTAAAAAAAATGCAAATTTAACTTTAACACGGATTTTGCTGTGATCTCATAGGATTTCCCGAAGGAAAAGAGAATTGTCTAAAGTCGTACAAAAATGGAGAGTTACACATTTTTTAAAAACTATAATGTATTATTTTAAATATACTAACCCTGTTATGCCCCTCCCTGATCCGTCACCTTATCGTGGTGGAGGGTTTTGCATGTCTCGATGATCCTAAGAGCTAAGTTATCTGGGGCTTTACGCCCCTGGTAGGGTAACCCATAACAAATAGATTCTAGTTGAGGGACCAGAAAAAGCATGGCTCAAATGACCCCTAACAATGATAAAAAAAAAAAAGTTTCCTTTGTCTGGACGCGGCTCACGGGGGCTCCCCTCTTGAGCCGGGCCTGGAGGTTGGGCTCGAAGGTGAGTGCCTGGTGGCCAGGCCTGCACCCATGGGGCCTGGCTGGGCTCAGACCGAAGAGCGGTAGGAGGGGCCAAGGTGGTCAGGTGAATAGTGAGCTGGGTGCCGCCCGAAGGACCTTGGGGGTCCAATCCCCAGCTACAGAGGCTCGCTCTAGGGACGTGGAATGTCACCTCTCTGGCAGGGAAAAAGCCTGAGGTAGTGTGAGGTTGAGAAGTTCCGACTAGACATACCTCCTGCTCACCTCCACACACACCTTGGGCTCCGTTACAAGTTCCCTTGAGAGGGGTTGGACTCTTTTCCACTCTGGAGTTGCCCACAGTGAGAGGTGCCGAAAAGGTGTGGGCATACTTACTGCCCTATCGATTCGGTGCCTGTATGTTTGGGTTCACTCCGGTGAACGAGAGGGTAACCTCTCCTTAGGGTGGGGGGACTGTTGTTTGTGCCTATGCACCAAACAGCAGTTAAGAGTTCCCACCTTTTTTGGAGTCCTTGGAGGGGGTGCTGGACAGCGATTCCGCTGGGGACTCCCTCGTTCTGCTGGGGGACTTCAACGTTCAAGTGAGCAATGACAATGAGACCTGGAGGGGCGTGATTTGGAGGAACGCCCCAACTAGAACCCGAGTGGTGTTGCGTTATTGGACTTCTGTGCTCATCGTCCATAACAGACGCAATGTTCTGACATAAGGGTGTCCACATGTGCACCAGGACACCCTAGGCCGCAGTTCGATGATCGACTTTGTGGTTGTGTCATCGCACTTGCGGCCGAATGTCTTGGACACACGGATGAAGAGAGGGGCGGAGCTGTCAAACGATCACCACCTGGTGTTGAGTTGGCTCTGATGGTGGGGGAAAGTGCTGGTCCGACCTGGCAGACCCAAACATAATATGAGGGTCTGTTGGGAACGTCTGGCAGAGTCCCCTGTAAGAAGGAGCTTCAACTCCCACCTCCGACAGAACTTTGCCCACGGACCATGTTGTTGAGGCGGTGCCTGTCGTGGCTTTAACCCTTGAACCCGTTGGTGGAGACAAGCGGTGTGGGATGCCATCAAGCTGAAGGAGTCCTATTGCGCCTTTTTGGCCTGTGGGACTCCGGAGGCAGCTGATGGGTACCGGCTGGCCAAGTGGAACACAGCTTTGGTAATCGCTGAAGCAAAAACCCGGAGTTCGGTGAGGCCATGGAGAACGACCTTCGTATGGGTTCAAGGAAATTCTGGTCCACCATCCGGCGTCAACAATATATATAGTGGGGGATGGTGCACTGCTAACCTCAACTCGGGACGTTGTGAGTCGGTGGGCCCAATACTTCGAAGACCTCCTCAATTCCACCGATACATATTCCCATGAAAAGCAGTCTAGGGACTCTGAAGTGGGTTCTTCTATCTCTGGGGTTGAGGTCACCGAGGTGGTTTAAAAGCTCCTCAGCTAGGGTTAGAGTGAGGGTTATCCCACAGAAGAGCTGGACAAAGTGGCTGGGGAGAAGGAAATCTGCTGCCCCCGTGACCCGACCTCGGATGAGTGGAAGAAAATGGACGGATGAATGTTGGATGGATAACCCTGTTATGTTGCAGATAAAAGTGACAATTTTAAAGTTAGAAAATCCAGAAGAAAATGCAACATAAAATTAAATCTATCTATCTATCTATCTATCTATCTATCTATCTATCTATCTATCTATCTATCTATCTATCTATCTATCTATCTATCTATCTATCTATCTATCTATCTATCTATCTATCCATCTAGCTATCTATCTATCAATCAATCAATCAATCTATCTATCTATCTATCTATCTATCTATCTATCTATGCCACCAGAAAGTATTCACACCCCTTCACATTTTCCACATTTTGCCATGTTACAGACTTATTCTAAAGCCGAGTATAGTTTTCTTTTTTTAAAATCTACATAAAATATCCCATAATGACAAAGTAAAAACGTATTTTCAGACATTAGTGTAAATTTATAAAAAATGTAAACATTCAAACATATTAGGTACATAAGTATTCACACCCTTTACTATGACATTGAAACTTAAGCTCAGGTTCATCTGATTTCCACTGATCATCCTCGAGATGCTTCTACAACTTGAATGGAGTCCACCTGTGGTAAATTCAGTTGATTGAACATCATTTGAAATGGCACACGCCCGTCTATTTAAGGCCTCATAGTTGACAGTGCATATAAGAGCAGAAACCAAGCAATGAAGTCTAAGGCATTGTCTGCAGACCTCCGAGACAGGATTGTGTCAAGGCAAAAATCTGGGGAAGGATACAAAATAATTTCAGAAGCATTGAAGGTCCCGAAAAGCACCGTGGTCTCGATTATTCGGAAATGGAAGAAGTTTGGAACCACCGGGACCCTTCCTAGATCTTGCCATCCGACCAAGCTGAGTAACCGGGGAAGAAGGGCCTTGGTCAGAGAAGTGATCAAAAACCCTATGGTCACTAAAGACTTCTTTATACTTGCGCGGACGGTGACCGCGGTGACGTCACTGTGGCTATCCCGCACGCAGTTTCCCTTTATACTCGAGTGCAACCCACGCACGCTGTTTTGAAAGTGTACTGCAGTTCTCCTCCAAGTCGGGGGTGTCGCTACGGCTGGTATTGGCTAGGACGCCACAGGGTGGAGTTTCCTCTGCATTTTGTGGCCATTTCCGGTAGCCGTTTTTACTTTCCTTCCCGTAACAAGGAACAACGCAACAACAATGGCGACCGTGGAACAGTCTGCTGGAACAAATGGATCGAAAAGGCAGAGGCGTAGGTGCTATGTCGAACCGGGAGGAATGCTGATTACAGCATCACAGCATGTGACTAAAACGGACCAATCACGAGAGATGATCTCTGCGGCATTCTACGCGCAGCAACAATTTTTGCCGTGTGCGCATCAAACGACGCAGAGCCAATTCATGAGTCACGTGATGCAATGCGGGTGTTGTCAGCCATGTGAGCACGGGAGTATAGAGAGGCCTTAAGGCGGAGCTCCAGTGCTCCCTTGCAGAGATAGGAGAACCATCCAGAATGTCAACCATTGCTAACGCACTCCACCAATCAGGCCTTTATGCTAGAGTGGCCAGACGGAAGCCACTTCTCATTAAAAGGCACATGGCAGCCCGCTTAGAGTTTGCCAAAAGGCACCTTAAGGATTCTCAGATCTGAAGAAACAAAATTCTCTGGTGTGATGAAACCAAAATATAATTTTTTGGGATGAATTGCAAGCGTCATATCTGGAGAAGAAGAGGCACTGCTCATCACCTGGCTAACACCATCCCTTCTGTGAAGCATGGTGGTTCCAGCATCATGCTGTGGGGCTGATTTTCTGCTGCAGGAACTGGGCGACTAGTCCGCATGGAGGGTAAAATGACAGCTGCCAAATATAGAGAAATTCTTCCAGAGAACATGCTCCAGAGTGCTCTGGAACTCAGACAAGGGCGTCGATTCACCTTCCAACACGACAATGACCCAAAGCACACAGCCAAGATAACAAAGGAGTGACTTCAGAAGCAGCCTGTGAATGTCCTTGAGCGGCCCAGCCAGAGTCTGGACTTGAATCCAATCGAACATCTCTGGAAAGACCTAAAAATGGCTGTCCAACGACACTGCCCATCCACCTGACTGACCATGAGAGGATCTGCAGAGAAGAATTGGAGAAAATACCCCAAAAAAGGTGTGCCAAGCTTGTAGAGAGATACCCAAGGAGATTTGATGCTGAGATTGCTCCCAAAGGTGCTTCAACCAAATATTAAGCCAAAGGTGTGAATACTTATGTATCTATTATGTTTAAATGTTTACATTTTCAATAAATTTGTACAACTGTCTGAAAATATGTTTTTACTTTGTCATTATGAGATATTTTATATAGATTTTTTTTAAGAAAGCTATACTCAAATCAGCTTTCGAATAGGTCTGTAACATAGCAAAATGTGGAAAACGTGAAGGCGTGTGAATACTTTCTGGTGGCACTGTATCTATCTATCTATTGATTTATTAATGTATCAATAGTACTAAACAATCACACTGATATCCTAGTATTTAATTGTTTTAAATTTAATTTAAAACCATAACATTTTATTTTGCAGGTCAAAGTTAATATGTATTTTTTTAAATACATTAAATACAGAAAAAAAAACATAAAATGAGGATTGAACTTCTGCAGGCCCAATTTTTTCCCCCTTATTATTTTCCTTAACAAATAATAGAAAAAAAGAACTACCATACATATGTAAATATTAAAAAATATATTTTTTTAAATAACTTTTTATTATAGTAAAGGTATTAAGCATGTTATGTTGCAGTGACCGTTTTAAAGGGTGAAAACTCTGGGGAAAAGAACAAAAATGGGGATTAAATTGATTTTATTTTTCTATTCCTACGAATAATTAACAAAACTTACATATTTAGATAATATATATATATATATAGAGAGAGAGAGAGAGAGAGAGAGAGAGAGCGAGAGAGAGAGAGAGAGAGAGAGAGTGAGAGTGAGAGAGAGAGTGAAAGAGAGGAAGTTTATATATATTATAGATACAAATATTTTTTCTAATTCAATCATTTACATTTTTAAAAAAATATATATAACATATCCTCATCTTCTATTGAACCTTAAAAAGTTTCATGATGTGTCATTGCTATCTGATCTTATCTTGTCTTTATTATCCTCTGTCGGCCTCTTAGAAAATATCATGTTTTTTCCTTCTTTATCTCATCAGCTCACTGCTTCCTTCCCTTCCTTATCTACTTGCCTCTTCGTGATGTTTTCTTCTATAATTTTGGAAGTTTAGACTTTAAAAAAAAAAGTAAAAAAAATGTTAAATAAAAGAAAATTCTGATACCTGGAGAGCCTTCAAAAGACGAAATACCTGTTCCATCTGGTGGAGGATAAGATATTTACGGCAACCTGGATTTTTTGTTGTTTTTATTACATTGAAAGCCTCGAATTACTGCGCCATTTATCTTGACGCTCACACGCCGTCCTCGGGAGGCGTTGCTATTTTTACTCAAATAAGAAAGAGAAACATTTCCCCGCTTTTGAAAAGGGGGCCGACATGCCTGGAATTGCCGCGCTGATGCCTTTTCCAGAGCACAGCTGGGACAAGTTTGTTCAGGCAAATTGCTGGGCGCCCAAATAAGTCCCTCAGTGAAATGTAGACAGGCCCTTGGATGCCGGCCAGCACCACTGCGGCCATCAAGTGGCCATCAAGGGAAGCGGGGAGAATACACTTTGTGAATACTGAGGTTTAATTGTGTTGGTAAATGTCAGGGAAAGATGACAGGTTCTCTTTGGTGTCATCCATCGCGGGGCCCTGGTGGGCGGACCTCGTGGTCTGCACATGTGGAGCAACCCCCGCATTTCTGACTAAATAAGTCATTCTGCTTTTTTGGCAACGTCCGACTGGAGATATGATACCGATGAAGCGCTACACTGCAAGTTGTACAATCTGGAGATCAAATTCAAATCTCCGGGGATGAAGTACGTCTTGGTGCCAACAAAAAAAGCAGAAAACAAAATCTCACGAGATCTCATCGAATCGAGCGAGACTTCAGCTTGGTGAGCATCTAAAGCGGTGGTTCTCAAAAGGTGGTACTAGTACTGCTAGGGTACGCGGTACGTGGGCTCACTCTTGTGGGACGCGAAAGAACCACTGCACGAGTAGGACAGTTGTAGTTAACGTTTGACTACAACACATTTGCTACAAACAGCATCTTTAAGAACTGTTTGTTCTTAAACTTTTATTTAGGTACAATATGCATTCAACTTTTATGTCCAATCTCATCCATGCATCCTCTAGCATTACAATATAATTGAATTATTTAAGTACAGATTATTTTATTTTCCTATATGTAAGTGCTGTGTTAATGTTCAAACTGTGTATGTTACCATGACTTTCAATAATATTAAATATACTTTTTAGGATTGACACCTCTGCTTGTTTGTCATGAAAAGTGGGCTGACTACTCTACTGCAGAGCTAATTATTTTTTTAGGTGGTACTTAGTGTAAAGTTTGAGAACGACTGATCTATGTGATTGACTCCACAAGCCTTCTTTGTTGCTCTTGTAAGGCCACCACAGAAGATGTAGGTGAGTGGTCGATTCTCACAGGATTTGAACAGTTTTAACAAAGTCAAGGTGCTCTGATGGAGAATGCTCGATCACCTTGAGTTTTAAGCCTCGACTTTGGGACACCCAGCGAGCAAATTTCCCAAGACCTCAACAAATCCCACAAACTCTCAACAAATGCCATGCAGTGAAGCTATTTTATTGGAGGGGAAACACCTGTAAAGTGCTAAAAATATATGTTGATTTTGTTAAAATTAAATATATATATATATTTTAAATAAATAACAAATATACTTACATGTAACGTTTAAAACATCCATCCATCCATCCATTTTCTGAGCCGCTTATCCTCACAAGCGTCGCGGGCGTGGTGGAGCCTATGCCAGCTATTTTTGGGTGAGAGGCGAGGTACACCCTGAACTGGTCACCAGCCAATCGCAGGTCACATATAAACAAACAACCATTCGGACTCACATTCACACCTACGGGCAATTTAGAGTTAACCTACCATGCATGTTTTTGGGATGTGGGAGGAAACCGGAGTACCCGGAGAAAACCCACGCACGCACGGGGAGTACATGCAAACTCCACACAGGCGGGGCCGGGGATTGAACCCGGCTCCTCAGAACTGTGAGGCAGATGTGCTCACCAGTCACTGTGTCGCCCACTGTTAAATATATTCTAGAAGTTATCATTTATTTGCTTAGCTTGCATTAGTATTATGGACGATTTTAGATGTCTCGCCTTCGAAAAGATGACTCAGCATCATCCGATGGAAGGGCGCCTGGACCAAGGACGTGATCGGATGTGGTCGGGGACGTGACAGGTGTTGGTCCAATGTTTTGTGTTGTGTCTTATTGTTTAGAACATTATGTCTGGGAAAAACCCTCCTATTTTCAAATAAATGCAGGAGCGACGGGAGAGATTGGTTAGAGCGTGTTGAGAGGCTGTGATCTGAACAATCTCCCATACGCCCTCCTCATGAGAAAAAGAAACCAGCGTCTTCATTCCTTTTGTGTCTATTTTTTATAATGTTGGGTAAGATAAATCCAACATTAAATTGGTCCTTCGAGCCGGATGTCAACACACCCGAGGATTCCAGTTGTGGAGCCGACTTCCAGTTAAGAGACCGTGGCCACGGCAAGTAAGACCCTTTACGGGACTGGTCTTCGTTCTCCTCAACTGGGATCTGAAGGTTGACGACAATCCACAGGATTGAAGACGACTGGTGAGTTAAATTTAAATTTTTTTTTTTAGGAAAAAGGAAGCCGGAGTCCAGAAATTCCGCGAGGACGGCGGAGTCCTGTACGTACTTAAATTCCGTGTTTAATAAACCCTGTGGATACTAGTCAATGGCGGGTAGAATAAAGAAACTAGGAAAGTTTCGTGGCGTCGTAGTTAAATTCCGTATAGGATGGCGGAGTCCTCTAATGAGCTGTTGACAGACGTAGTTAAATTCCGTATGGGACGGCGGAGTCCTCTGACGAGCCAGTGTGAATGAAAACTGTTTGAATGAGAGTGTAAATGGGAAATGGGAAACCACTAGGTTTTTCATTCCATACCAAAACAGTGGGAAAGTAAACGGTGGACTTTTGTGGATGCAAAGGCAAGAATTCTCCACTCGAAAGAGTTGAAGTGAGAATTACCACAGAAAGTAAATTTGAATCACCGTCCTACTGAAAAGAAACAGTGTTCTAGACTACCCTAGGTAGTATTACACTGAACCAAATTCTTTCAAATGGGGAAAGGAAGTAGTAAAATAAAGAACAGGAATACACTGCAGTGTAAAGGTTGGAGGTTCATTAAATTAAATTTAAAAGAAAAAAAGAAACAGGATCCTGATAAAATTTTATATTTAGAGACAGGGATAACCGAACACGGCTTTAATGGTTGGTTAAATACACAAAAAATAGCCGCGTTGCAGGAATCAAATTATATAAAAAATAAAAGACAAGCCACCGTTAAACGTGGGAAAGGCTGTTGTCTGCAGCCTTGGAGCTTATCACAAAAATAGAAGATAAAAAAGAATGTGATGAGCTGCAGTAATACAGAGCATGCGTACCAAACCCACGCACATTGTTAAATTCATTAAGACCAGACGCTACTGTGTTTACAGTAGTGGACATTAATGCATTAATGCATTCTTTTCAGTACCAATAGAAAATAACAGTCAATTTTGGTTTGCATTCACATTTGAGAAAAAAAAAAATATATATATATACATTTACTAGATTACCGCAAGGTTACTGTGAAAGTCTAACTAATTATTCACAATTTATGACAACACGCATGTCTTCTGGCATCTACAGATGAAGACACATGCAAAGATTCATTGACCTTACTGCATCATCTAACAGAAGAGGGACATAAAGTTAACAAAAATAAATTGCAATGATGTAAAAGACAAGTTAAATATCTAGGCCATAATTTAAGTATAGGAGGAAAGACTATATTAGAAGACAGGAGAGCTATAGTCTTAAAAAATCCTAAACCACAGACGAAGAAACATAATAATCATTTTTAGGTCTGACAAATTATTGTACAGCATGGATTCCAAACTATGCAGAAATTGTTGCACCATTGTCAAAATTAATATATGAAAACAACCTTAAAATGACATCACCTGTTTAATGGAGTACAGAGGCAGAAAAGGCCTTCTGTGACATTAAACAACATTTGGTCTCCAGTGCTGCGCTAGGCCTTCCAAATTTAATGATAAAACATTCATTCAAATGGTAGATTGTAAAAGCTATTGCATGACCTCCGTACTTACACAACAATACGGTGATAAGCTAAGACCAATAGCTTATTTTTCAACTAGAGAGCAGTTCACCCTAAAGGTCCCACATACAGTGTCTGCTCTCCTATTGCAAATCACCTGCAAGACATTTATCTTGCATTGCCATCTTGCTATCAGAACCACATTTGACTGTTGAGCGATGCACAACCTTAAATCCAGCCACACTAACACCCTTAATGATGAAGGCACGCAGCATGATTGACAGGAATTGGCTGAACAAGCTGCTGAATTAGTAGCATTAACCGAGGCATGCAAACTAATGATAAATAAAGATGGTACAATCTATACTGATAGCCAATATGAGTATTCCACAACAAGAACGCAATTATTGGGAAAAACAAAGTGCAAAACTACAAAATGAAATTTACATTAGCACAGGAAAAAAAAAAAAAAAAAAAAAAAAAAACCTATTCAAATGGGCTGCTATATTGAGACATGCTGTGTCACGTCTCAACCGGAGGGATGGTGGCACAGATAGATTGACACCTTACAGCCCTAAAAAATAGCAGAAAGAAACACGTGGGTTCATTTAACACACTGTAAGAGTCATTTCAGCTGAGTACTCAAATAGGGAAGGTGAGCAAAAGTCTGATAACGGAGCGGGAGCAGATGTGTAGATTCTGAAAACGCTTGCTGGTCAGTGAAGAAAAAAGACACCAACCCTTTTAGTGAGAACTCAGCAGAAAGGCACACCCACGTTGGTTATGAGATTCGATAAGTTGTTACGTAGCAACTTTGGCTACTATGATGTTGGTTTTGTTTTTGTGGTACATGGGACGTCCCACCCTCAATGATAAAACCCATTTTTTAGATAGAAAATCACCTACCAACTGGACCAATATGACGAACCCAATAATAATAATAATAAACAATTTTTTTTGAATCATTAACTCGTATCAAAAGGAGTACAGCTGATGATCAAAATTGTGGGCATGGCCTCCAAATGCGGCAAAACGGTTTAATATTTTGTGCCCCCAAAATCAAGCTGCTTTAATCATAATTCCATATGCGGCTCTCACTAATGATGCTCAAGAGAATGGGCAGAATTGGGGATTTAGATATGACTGGTATGCAACTATAGGTTTTGAATGGAAACACCTTATTGGTGAAACAGGTTATGATTGGTCCAGTTGGTCAAAAAGAACAGCAAAAGAACAAAGAAAGAAGTTTAACATAAGCAAACCGGCCCATAGTTTAATATTGAAATACAAGTCACCCAATGTGTTTGATAGTGAGCTTGTGGGCCTATTCTGGTGGAAAAGATCCCCACTTCCAAGTAGTATTGTGTTATAGGAACCGTGTTAAACCAAAAATGCCATTGAAAACTTCAGAGAAAGGTAGACAAATTTTAATGGTTAACAACATAACTACTGATGATTGGTTCCTTGTTGTCACAGGAGTTTCAGGACAAAATAACAATTGGTTACTATTGATGGAACAAGCAGCAAATGTAGCGAGAAAAGATTGTGTTGTTTGCATGGGTCCCAGGCCTTTGTTGCGCATAGTTCCGGCATAATTATCACAAGATTGTATTGTTCCATTTGCACACTGATTGAGGAGCATCTGCAACATTTGCACAACCATTGTCCCAGATTATCGCACTACTCGTCACTTTAAACCGCATACACTCCTTGAAGTCTCAGCGCCCTTTGCACAATGATCTTTGCACCGGACTATTGCGATATTAGTCATTCAAACTGCTGCTAGAGGACTGCATCTTTTTGCACAATTATTTTTTGTCAATGTCTTTATGTCTCCAAAGTGTTCTGTAAATTGACTGTCTGTTGTACTAGAGCGGCTCCAACTACCGGAGACAAATTCCTTGTGTGTTTTGGACATACTTGACAAAAAAGAGATTTATCCTGGCAGAGGCAAAATTATCCAACATAAAACATACATGGTGTTCCTCGTGGGGTTCCTAATCAATACAAATTAGCTGACCAAGTTGCAGGAGGATTTGAATACTTCATATGCTGTTGGTGTACGATTAATAAAAATGTTGATGGGATAAACTATATCCACTTCAATGTACAGAGATTAGGAAATTGGACTCAGAGTGGGTTGGAAGCTGTGCACGAGCAGCTCAAGGACGTTCCAAAGACCGCATAGCTGTCGACATGCTCCTCGCAAGAGAGGGAGGTGTTTGCGGTATGTTTGGAGAACAAACAATACTGCTTCAGATGGCAGCTTGACCAGAGCCATCGATGGTCTACGGACCCTCAATCAACACTCCTTGTGAAACAGCTCAATGGACGTTTTTGGTAAATATAAAACCCTAATTTCACCAATATTGATATCAATTGCTGTTTTTGCAGCCATTCTGACATTGTGTGGATGTTGTTGTATCCCATGCATTCGGGCATTAATCAGTAAATTAATCACCACAGCCATAACCCACATGGAACCGTATGGAGCAGATTTATCCTTTATTGGAGGTTGATAATAATGACGATGATGATGATGATGTTGTTTTACCTGATTTGTTTCCTGATCCAGGTGATTACGATGTTTAAACTACAACATTCATGTATGACAAGTTTACTCTGAGTGTAAATGTATTTGTTTCATAAAAATGATTCTACAATTAAAAATCGAAATGAAGTGACTGTAAGATGATATGAGAATTTGTGCAAATACATGATAAACAGGAGGGAAATGTTAAATATATTCTAGAAGTTATCATTTATTTGCTTAGCTTGCATTAGTATTATGGACGATTTTAGATGTCTCGCCTTCGAAAAGATGACTCAGCATCATCCGATGGAAGGGCGCCTGGACCAAGGACGTGATCGGATGTGGTCGGGGACGTGACAGGTGTTGGTCCAATGTTTTGTGTTGTGTCTTATTGTTTAGAACATTATGTCTGGGAAAAACCCTCCTATTTTCAAATAAATGCAGGAGCGACGGGAGAGATTGGTTAGAGCGTGTTGAGAGGCTGTGATCTGAACAATCTCCCATACGCCCTCCTCATGAGAAAAAGAAACCAGCGTCTTCATTCCTTTTGTGTCTATTTTTTATAATGTTGGGTAAGATAAATCCAACACCCACTAACAAACATACAGTATATATTACAAATATTTAAATCGTAATAATTATTCATGTTTAAAAATATAGCTTTGAAAAATGTTCAATGTATTTCTCTAACTACAGTAGCCTGTATCTATTATTTGAAAATCCAGAAAAAATAAAAACAAAAAATGGATTAAACTTCTATTGGCTATTTTTTGACTTTTTTTTTTTTTTTTTTTACAAATAATAAATAACATACCTGTACTTCCATACTTACAGTACATGTATGTTAAAATCTTTATCTTGCTAAAATTGGAACTATTTATTCATCCATCCATTTTCTTTACCGCTTTTCCTCACTAGGGTCGCGGGCTGAACTATTTATTGTTATATATTATTATCATCTGCATTTTAAATGAAACTATAATGTTTTTGTTTTGTTTTTTCCTATTGACCCTCTTATTTACCAGGTCAAACTGACCATTTTAAAGTTTGCAAACGTAATAATGATGATAAAAAATATATATTTTTAAATAAAAATAGTTAATACATTATTTTCTTCATCTTTAAAATGTTTTATTTTTATTTTTATTTTTTTTTTTACATTTGATTATTTATAGCATTGTTTTTATGATTAAATGTACAGTGGGTTACATGGCAAAGCTAGAAGCGAACACAGCAGGAGGCTTAATGGAGCCTTTGAACCCAAATGACTGGTAGCGACTTTACGCTACTTTTTCCACATTTTCCCACTTCACTGCGACGCTCCACTAGGACTTAACGGGAAACAGGTGGACATCCTTAAGGCCGCAAGAAAACAGCCCAAAAAGCATAACAAGGCCCCTGTGGTTCCCTCATAAGTGTGCCCTCATTTACCATATGTAGCTGCATATATCAAGGACATAATCATTAACGAGTGGTTCACAGGGAGGTCGTGCATGAGCCCTTCGAGCCCAGCAATGGGATCTTTCACTTTCCCCCCAAAACCACAACAGAGACGGGCTGAGCAAATGTTATGTTTTGCTTGTTTCACAGAGCTCAGTGGGCAATATTTCCTTTCACTAGCAATGACAAATCAAGACGGAGGATAAAGTTGCCACTAATGGCTTATCCTCTGCGGATTTCTTTGCTTTTTTTAAAATGGGAAATTTCCCTCACCATGCAAGTGATTCAACATGCATGTGTTGAGATTGAGCTAAAAAAAGGAAATGATGACATCCCCATTGTTTCGCTTCATTCTAAATAGAGAAATTTCCTCAGAAAAAGAAACGCGTAACCAAGGTTTCCCAAATTGTTTGGGGGGTGGTGGGCATCACTCAGGGGGTGCGTGAGATAAGACCCTGTAAGGTGAATTCAAAAATGTGCTTCTAAATACATTCTACATGTTTGAAGATAAAACGTACGAAGACTGAGAACTATATAGTGCTCAATTGTGAAGATAAAGCAGTTTCAGATTTTTTGGGTGTGGCTAAAATGGTGCCTAGTAACGCACTTCGGCTTGGACGTGAGCCACCCCTCTCCCACTGTATAAGCCAGTGGTGAGCCAACAACGGCCCGCGGGCCACATCCGTTCAATCCGGCCTGCCAAAGATTGGTACAGAATCGCCCAAATCATATCAAAATCATGACTGCATTCATTTGACCTTGTCCTGTCATCCGCGTGGTTCCACCAGGTTGTGCTGTAATGTCCATTGGTTCCACCAGGTTGTGAGGATAAGCGGCCAAAGAAAATGGATGGACGGATGCCTTCGTTTGTATCAGCGGTTGTCCGGCGAAATTGTGACATGCAGTTAGCGAGCTAGCCGAGTACCCGTCCCTACCCTGTCCGAAAAACCCCTGCAACGGCCTGGTGGATGTACTCCAGCCACTAGATGCTTTAAGTGGACATATTTTCCTGGCTCAAACGTAGTTACAGTATGTCTAGGCATAAAGATGCTAGCCTTCATTTTTCCAGGTCATAGCACTGGTACTGTATTTGATTCAGTGTTGACGTGGTTTTAGCGCATTCAGCAGATCCGCCATTAGCGTTTGAGACCTGAGAGAATGGCATTGAATGAAAAAAATCGATGGTATAAAATGAAGAAAACACATTTTAATAGACATCATTGTACTGGTATGTGTGCAAATGTTTGGCCACTTATAATAAGACCTCAGAGTTTCATTATTTTGCTACATTTATATGATGAATGAGTGATTCTAATGAGGACACCAGAGGCACTTTATAGTGATATCAATCCATTTCCTTGTACTTCACTTGAAACAGTAAGCACACCCTTCAATCATCGCTGTTTTTCACGTCTGAGAAAACGCAGTTCACTGAGGTAATTTAAGGCTGCTAATGACCGTAAAAGTATTCCGGTGACATACTTGATATACTAATCTGCAAGTAAATACATACATGCATTGAGCCATTGACAATACAATGCGTGCTTCTTATAGGAATGTAAGGGGATGACAAAAGGTCTCACATTAAGAGAAATGTATACTGTATGTGGGAACAACATTAGCAATTTATATTTTGAGACATTTGTTTATTTGTGGATAAATGGATTTTGTAATTGATGTGATATTTCTGCCAATCTACTGTATAAACAAATATAAAGAAAATTCAGTTGACAAGGTATGAAACAATATGAAAATTTTGGCAAAATTACAAAGATCGTGACTAAAATGATCCCAGGTATCATTATTATCAGGACATTGCTGATAGAAAGCTAAACCCATCCATCCATCCATTCTCTACCGCTTATCCGGGTCGGGTCGCGGGGGCAGTAGCTTCAGCAGGGACGCCCAGACTACCCTCTCCCCAGCCACTTCATCCAGCTCTTCCGGGGGGATCCCGAGGCGTTCCCAGGCCAGCCGAAGGATGTAGTCTCTCCAGCGCGTCCTGGGTCGTCCCCGGGGTCTCCTCCCGGTGGGACATGCCCGGAACACCTCACCAGGGAGGCGTCCGGGAGGCATCCGAATCAGATGCCCCAGCCACCTCATCTGGCTCCTCTCAATGCGGAGGAGTAGCGGCTCTACTCTGAGATCCTCCCGGATGACCGAGCTTCTCACCCTATCTCTAAGGGAGAGCCCGGACACCCTGCGGAGGAAACTCATTTCGGCCGCTTGTATCCGGGATCTTGTTCTTTCGGTCACGACCCACAGCTCATGACCATAGGTGAGGGTAGGAACGAAGATCGACCGGTAAATTGAGAGCTTCGCCTTTCGGCTTAACTCTTTCTTTACCACAACGGACCGATACAAAGTCCGCATCACTGCAGACGCTGCACCGATCCGCCTGTCGATCTCCCGTTCCATTCTTCCCTCACTCGTGAACAAGACCCCAAGATACTTGAATTCCTCCACTTGGGGCAGGATCTCATCCCCGACCTGGAGATGGCATGCCACCCTTTCCCGACTGAGGACCATGGTCTCAGATTTGGAGGTGCTGATTCTCATCCCAGCCGCTTCACACTCAGCTGCGAACTGCTCCAATGAGAGTTGGAGGTCACGGCTTGATGAAGCCAACAGAACCACATCATCTGCAAAAAGCAGAGATGCAATACTGAGGCCACCAAACCGGACCCCCTCTACGCCTCGGCTGCGCCTAGAAATTCTGTCCATAAAAGTTATGAACAGAATCGGCGACAAAGGGCAGCCTTGGCGGAGTCCAACCCTCACCGGGAACGAGTCCGACTTACTGCCGGATATGCGGACCAAACTCTGACTCCGGTCGTACAGGGACCGAACAGCCCGTATCAGGGGGTTCGGTACCCCATACTCCCGAAGCACTCTCCACAGGACTCCCCGAGGGACACGGTCGAACGCCTTCTCCAAGTCCACAAAACACATGTAGACTGGTTGGGCGAACTCCCATGCACCCTCAAGGACCCTGCCGAGGGTGTAGAGCTGGTCCACTGTTCCACGGCCAGGACGAAAACCACACTGCTCCTCCTGAATCTGAGATTCGACTTCCCGACGGACCCTCCTCTCCAGCACCCCTGAATAGACCTTACCAGGGAGGCTGAGCAGTGTGATCCCCCTGTAGTTGGAACACACCCTCCGGTCCCCCTTCTTAAAAAGGGGGACCACCACCCCAGTCTGCCAATCCAGAGGCACTGTCCCCGATGTCCACGCGATGTTGCAGAGGCGTGTCAACCAGGACAGCCCCACAACATCCAGAGCCTTTAGGAACTCCGGGCGAATCTCATCCACCCCCGGGGCCCTGCCACCGAGGAGCTTTTTAACTACCTCGGTGACCTCAAACCCAGAGATAGGAGAGCCCGCCTCAGAGAACCCACACTCTGCTTCCCCATGGGAAGGCGTGTCGGTGGAATTGAGGAGGTCTTCGAAGTATTCTCCCCACCGACTCACAACGTCCCGAGTCGAGGTCAGCAGCGCCCCATCCCCACTATACACAGTGTTGGTGGTGCACTGCTTTCCTCTCCTGAGACGTCGGATGGTGGACCAGAATTTCCTCGAAGCCGTCCGGAAGTCTTTCTCCATGGCCTCACCGAACTCCTCCCATGCCCGGGTTTTTGCTTCAGCGACCACCAGAGCTGCATTCCGCTTGGCCAGCCGGTACCCATCAGCTGCCTCAGGAGTCCCACAGGCCAAAAAGGCCCGATAGGACTCCTTTTTCAGCTTGACGGCATCCCTCACCGTTGGTGTCCACCAACGGGTTCGGGGATTGCCGCCACGACAGGCACCGACCACCTTACGGCCACAGCTCCGGTCGGCCGCCTCAGCAATGGAGGCGCGGAACATGGTCCACTCGGACTCGATGTCCCCCGCCTCCCCCGGAACATGAGCAAAGTTCTGTCGGAGGTGGGAGTTGAAACTCCTTCTGACAGGGGATTCTGCCAGACGTTCCCAGCAGACCCTCACAATACGTTTGGGCCTGCCACGTCGGACCGGCATCTTCCCCCACCATCGGAGCCAACTCACCACCAGGTGGTGATCAGTTGACAGCTCCGCCCCTCTCTTCACCCGAGTGTCCAAGACATGCGGCCGCAAGTCCGATGACACGACCACAAAGTCGATCATCGAACTGCGACCTAGGGTGTCCTGGTGCCAAGTGCACGTGTGGACACCCTTATGCTTGAACATGGTGTTCGTTATGGACAATCCGTGACGAGCACAGAAGTCCAATAACCGAACACCGCTTGGGTTCTGATCGGGGGGGCTGTTCCTCCCAATCGCGCCCTTCCAGGTCTCACTGTCATTGCCCACGTGAGCATTGAAGTCCCCCAACAGAACAATGGAGTCCCCAGCGGGAGCGCTCTCCAGCACCCCCTCCAAGGACTCCAAAAAGGGTGGGTACTCTGAACTGCTGTTTGGTGCATAGGCACAAACAACAGTCAGGACCCGTCCCCCCACCCGAAGGCGGAGGGAGGCTACCCTCTCGTCCACCGGGGTGAACCCCAACGTACAGGCGCCGAGCCGGGGGGCAATAAGTATACCCACACCTGCTCGGCGCCTCTCACCATGGGCAACTCCAGAGTGGAAGAGAGTCCAACCCCTCTCGAGAGGACTGGTACCAGAGCCCCAGGTGTGTGTGGAGGCGAGTCCGACTATATCGAGTCGGAACTTCTCGACCTCACACACCAGCTCGGGCTCCTTCCCTGCCAGAGAGGTGACATTCCACGTCCCTAGAGCCAGCTTCTGTAGCCGGGGATCGGATCGCCAAGGTCCCCGCCTTCGGCCACCGCCCAGCTCACACTGCACCCGACCCCTATGGCCCCTCCCACAGGTGGTGAGCCCATGGGAAGGGGGACCCACGTTACCCTTTCGGGCTGTGCCCGGCCGGGCCCCATGGGTGCAGGCCCGGCCACCAGGCGCTCGCCTTCGAGCCCCACCACCAGGAGAAAGCTAAACAATACAAAAAAATGTCTAAAAGCACAAAAATACTAGACAATAAAATAGACATTTGAAAAAATACATAAATAGTTAACAAAATACACAAATATTGGTTCAAAATACAATCAAACAATCAATATCTTTAATTTAACCAGGTAAAAAAGAAACTAATTGAGATTTAAAACCAATTTTCTAAGAGTGACTTGGCCAAGACGGCAACACAAAATCAAAAATACATAAATATTAGATGACAAATTTCCAGATATGAGTAAAAACACGAAAATAACACAGACTAATAGAAAAGAAAAACACAAATATTAGAAAAAAACTAAAATATGTGACAAAAAACTTAAATATATTAAACACACAACTATTAAGCAAAAATAAAAGATATTAGGAAAAAATAAAACCTGTTGAATAACCCCACAAATATGACAATAAAAAACACAAATAATACATGATACATCGAATTCACACATATTTGAAAACAATTCTAAAGTTGAGACAAAAATAACAATAATAGCTAACCAAAACAAAAATATTGGGTGAAAAATACAAAATCTATTGAAGAAAATACGAGAAAAAATAGAAGAAAAAAAAAATAAATAAAATAAAAAATAAAATAAAAAAAAATATATATATATATACATATATATATATAATACATCAACAAGTTGTCAAGAAATGAAACATATTTGAAAAACATATTAGACAAAAGAATACCAAAATAGATTAAAATAAATACAATATTATAAAACTAACACAGTCGTAAAAAAAACAACAAATATTAGTTGAGGAATAAAAACCATTATCGAAAAATACACAAATGTAATAAAAATAAAACAGGTGTAAAATTCACAAATATTAGAAACAATAAATATGATTGAAAGAAAATGCACAAATATTAGACAAAAAATACCAAAATACTAGATGGAAAATTTGATCAGTAAAAACTATAACTAGCCGATGAAAATACAAAAGAATATCTAACAAAATAGAAAAACAAATAAACTATAATAGGAGTAAAACAGATTAAATATTAGGATAATATATATATATATACATATATATATATATATATATATATATATATATATATACACAATAGGAAAAAGACAAATATATAATTAAAATAAAATATAAGAAAATAAAAAACATAAAAATTTATAAATAGAAAAAATACCCAAATGTCAGACCATATATGCCAAAATAGATGAGAAATTGGAAAAGAAAAACTATAAAAACCTGCTGAATTCAATTTATCAGCACAATAGATGTACAGTCTGTGCATGTATGTATGTATGTATATCCCTATATAGAGCACTATTGGGTATTAAAAATTCTGTTACGTCCTATGGGAGAAGAAAAAAATGAACGTGTATTACACTGCAACAAGAGCAGACGCTAAGACGTTTCAGTGTTTGCTTTATTGAGCAATGTGCACCAATTCACGTATCCTTTGCGTTGTTGATGCACGCACTGAGCCTGATTGATTCCTTGTTTTTCTAGCAAACTATACTCCAGACCGGCAGGCTGACACATGCCCAGACACAAGCTATTTTCATATAGACGCGCAACCTCGCCCTGCAGGAGTAACAGCGAGCGTACACACTCAACATCTCTGACACGATGGCTTATTCGTTTTTTTGTTGTTTTTTTTTTCAAAAAAGGGCTTGTTACATGCTTCTCTGACACGTTTCATTATCACCCGCACAAAAGCGACATTGAAAGATGACATGATCCCCACCGCTCATTCATCACAGGGCCAGAGGTAGCCGTGGCGTTTGGGACGATAAGCGCCTGGCTGAAACCTGAGCCGATTTCTTGCTAAATTCCGCCATTAGTCACAGGCCTGTGTTTCAGGGATTAGCCAATCCCTACGAGAGAGTGGGGGTGATTGTCGCTTTGTGGGCCGTCTGGCGCAGCGTGTTTAAGTAGTGTTTGTTTAGCGAGCATTTCTTTAAAGTGGTGTCATGCTTTTAGGGGGGATTGGCCGGCTGTAAAATTCCGGGGCCCTTTGAGGTTTGCAGTGATCCGAGCACAAAGAGGAGAGCGGGGGCGAGTGGGAAACAGTACAGTAGGTTTTAAAGCGGCTAATGGTTACTTTGAGCGTGGATTGACTTGTTGCAGGGACGCTTAACAATGACGCGATCGTCTTTCAGCTGCAAAGTGACACGTTGAGGGGAAGTGGTGGGGAGTGCAAATACAGTAAACCCTCACATAGTCGTGGATCAGCATTCATAAATTTGCACATTCACTGAACCTATCCTCCTATTTACTGAAAATCTCAGCTAATCGCTGGTTTTGTGCACAGGCCAAAGCAACTAAAGTATTACTTTTGCACCATCTGGTGGAATCTTGGTGTTGTTGTTAGGTTTAATTATCATGTTGTGTGATTGTTTTTTTCATCTGCGTTTTGTTGTCCTTGAATCCAACTCATATGCCGTTGAAAGTGAATGTATGTTTATGCATCGCTACCGATGAAGCTACCAATAGCTCATGTACTACTTTGCTGGTACAATTTGCCTGTATTCCGTAACACGTGTTATTGTGTTCAAATGCCGAAAGGTGTGTTTAATGATGGTTTGTGCTAGTGCACATATTTGTTTGCTCACGTGTGATGCCACATCACTTTTGGTCCATTTATTGGAATAAACCAATAATTTCAATTTAAGTTTGGCTCATAATAGAGAACTTAAATATAGCTAGGGCAAATATATCTTTGCACAATCTTCACGAAAACAACCAGATTTCATATAAACACAGTGCTTCCTCGACTTGGAGTGCCCCAACTTACATGTTTTTCGAGTTACAGTATGAGCAGTCACTTGGACTATTTTTTTGCTTCATGTTGCAAGCTGAAACTTGAGTTATGGGCAAGCGTCATATACTCTGCCGCTCAAGTAAAGTGAAAAAAATTGAGTAGATAAGGTACCGTCAGAGAGTGTCAGAGAGCGATTATTTTGCCTGGATGTCTACTTATTATCTTAAAGGTCCCCTTCCATCCAAACCCTAACTTGTCCGATATTTTATACATAACATTGGTCAAAATGAGTCTGTGATCTGGTTTAAGTTTGACATCTACATGGTTTGTCGACTGAATGTAAAAGACGATAAACGGCATAAGGCTTGCAAAACGACCGTGTTTGTGATGTAGAAAGTTACTAATTATTCAAGTACCTGTCCACTTCGTGGTTGCTACACACCCACTCATATCAGGAAGAATGCCCGAGTGAAAACATGGCAGTGTCATTGTGCAAAGCTTTGCATCACCTGCCAAACTCAGGGGAATTGACGCTTCTGTTTATTTTGGGAGAAATTCCTAAGCATTTGAAAACCAGAATTGTGCTTTGTTCGGGTCCATTGCGTGGAGGACGGCTTCGCACATGCTGGAAGTGCATTTCCGGGTTTTGACCGAGCTGGCTTTGCAGTCATTGTCACCGAAATGTACGCCAGCAAAGAGCGTCTCGCTCAGGGCGCAGAGTGAACGAGAGCCGAGCTGGAGTTGTATGTGTACAGTCGATTAAATTTCCCTCAATTTCCAGTTAATTCCCATGGAAAGTTTTCGATTTGGAATATTTCCAAGACTCCCAAGCTTAAATTCCCCCAAAACGTTCTGGATATTTTCCATTCCTTTGCAACCTGAAGAAGTAGCAACCTAACTTAGCATTACTGAGCATCTGTATTCATGTGTGCTGATCCAGACGTGGACATGAGGTCACACACTTCACGGCTCATCTGCCGCAGTTACCTTAGATTTCTTCTTCCTCGACCACCATTTGTTATTCCTCATGAAAGGGAAGCCGTGGCTAGATTTACGGGGCAGGTGCGCCTCGGCACGCCTCCCGTCGCCGAACGTTCCCGCGGGAGCGCTGTCTGGTCGGCGAACCAACTCTCTCCGACTGCTTTTCCTGAGATCTTTTTCCAAGATGGAGCAGGGGTCAGGCAGGAGGCCAGGGGAAGAGAGGAAGCGCTGTCAGGAGGAAGCCCGCCTTTGTAGTTGCCTGTGCTGCAGGTGTTCTGCCATTCATTGTTAAAGCGTGCTGTTTAATATTACCGTCCCGGGCTTCTATGATCCGTTGCCTGAGAGAAATATGGACTGTCGGGAGAACACAAGCGTGCATATGTTGATTTAGAGTAGCATGTGCGTAGCATCCTGCGTAGCCTCGACAGGAAATCTGCAACAATTTCGGCACTAATCGCCGGCATGTGAGGTAACACTGTTTTTAATTTGCTGCACATGAGACAAAACAGTATAAACATTACTGACATGCTTACAGCGACTTTGCAAAGAAGATGTTTTATACATAAGCGGGAGGAAACCGGAGTGCCCGGAGAAAACCCACGCAGGCACGGGGAGAACATGCAAACTCCACACAGGCGGTGCCGGGGATTGAACCCAGGTCCTCAGAACTGTGAGGCTGACGCTCCAACCAGTCGGCTACCGCGCCGATAAACATAACATAAAATTAAATCATAATTTGGATGTCTCCTTTAAAGTTAACAATTTTCGTGGCAACCCTAATCTGAACCCTAAACTCTAATCCCAACGTAACTGTAAATGTACCAACATTGTACCAAAGTCCTTTTCATGTTCTGGTTCTAAATAGATTAAATATTTTTGAAGTGCTGAAAACGTGCAAAGACTGATAACAATTTAGTACTGTATATACTGTACTCTTTTTCACCATCGCACCTTTTTTTGGGCGGGGCTAAAATGGGGTCACGCTGACGTCGCCAGAGAACAGAATAAGCGGCCCTCTCCCACTATATAATTATTAAAGACCAGTATATGGCTATTTGCCGGAATTCCGAGTTACTTACTAAAAATAACTTGGTCCATTTCTATCACCACTACGTCGTGCAGTTAGCCATCAAGCTATGTCTACAACCCAAAAAAAGCATGTTTCCTTAAGTGTTTTGTGTTGTTTGGGCAAGTGTCTCTGTTGTGGTGACTGACGCGTGGCTCATGCAGCAAGCTGACGGCGAGTTGAACGTATCCACTGCAAAGTGGCCTGCTACTAGTGGCTAGGCTAGTATTTTCTTTATAAATAAAATTTGATTTGATTTGATTTATTAGCTGCTGGGGCTCGTAGACTGGTGGCGGACTGGAGTTGCCGGCGTCCAATAATCTATAGCCTTTCTCCATGCGCCGAATGTATATCCACACAAGAGACACTTAAAAAAAGTTTAATATTTATTACGTTCGCTAGCCCGCGACCTAAGGAGCTCACTCGACTGCGCAGGGGTCATTCAAAATGTCCGCAGCTCGCTCTGAGTTGTTGTGTGTGGGTCCACACATAACAGACACAGGAAAGTTATTTATTTATTTATATATATACACAGTGGTTTTTTTTTATTCATTCAAATTTGTCATGCTTTTTAAAAACAGTCTTCTCAGTGGTGTGTCAAATATACAGGAAATATTTTGGCTTCTTTGGTGGGTCTTTAAATAAAACGATTTTTGTGGCAACTCTAAACCCAACCGTAACCATAGGCCAAACCCTAAAGGCTCTTTCACTCTGCACTTGGCAAGGCGTCTGACACCCTCGACTTTCCCATTCATTGCGTATGTGCTGAGGGGGCGTCAGCGTGTTTTGATGTGACGCTGAGCATCGCGTCCATGCAGAGGGCTTTCTTTTCCAACAATGACAAATACATATTGCCAAGTTGCGGTCCACTCAGGAGGGAAAGCCTCCTGACTTCCTTCTAGGCTGTTGCGCCACCACTTACAGACAAGGGATGGTTGCTCCCCCATTGCCGTCGTTGTTGCGTTTTGACACGGGGGCCTTTCACACTGAGCAAGTGCAGTGTGAAAAGGCCTTAAAACCAACCCTAACCATTAAACTAACTCTAACCCTCAACTCTACCCCAAGCCTGAATTTTAACCCTAATCCCTAACCTTGAAAAACAACAAAATATATACTCATAAAAAATCCTTAATAAAATATTTGCTATCTAGTAAATGTGTGGTCACATCACATTTTGGGGCTAAATTTTTGCGTGTTCAAAAATGTGCGCAAACCTGATTGTGCACGCAACAAAATCTGGAAGGTGATCTACTAACTGTGCGCATGTCTGCCAAACATGCAATACGTGCAAACGTGGTCTCTTGTCGGTAGACAGAATTCACAGGGCTCCATCACAAGTGAGCCAATGGACAAGGGGAAAGAAAATGCCTGAGGGGCCCTTGGGCAAGGGATTACACTACCAACGCCACTTGTTGCTCGGAGGAATTCATAAGGCTCAATCACGGGTACTCCATCGCCCAGCAGCAAAGACACAACAAGGTAAGTCATTCCTGAACTGATTAAGATTTCTGATCACCATCTGGTGCATGTGTAGGGGCACTGCACCTCTTGCCCCTTCTGCAAAAAAACTGATTGAGCCTGGAATAGGACCAAACAGAGCAACACACAAGTGGAGAGTGTTTTTTTATTTTTTTATTTTAAAGCCCGAGTGTGTTTCTACCTCTTTTAATGTGCATGTGTTTTGGGCTTGTCACAGTGGATACCTACCTGTACATGGACGCATTCAGCATCTGTGAGCCGTTAAGACCGCTTCATCTTCGGCTCCTCCACACAGCGAGGGTGTAAAAGAAAGGTACGACGGCTCCATCTGCAAGTCATATGTTCACTCTTAAGCGTGTGCCCGGACAAAAGGGGTTTTTGCCTTCCGTTCCTTGTTGAATTAGTGCAGACATGGTATGCAGTGGTGGGAAGTAAAGTAACAAAGCACACACACTTTGTTACTGTACTTAAAGTAGATTTTTCAGGTACCTGTACTTCGCTTGAGTATTTTTCAGACGTTTTACTTTTGCTCCCTATATGTGAACACAGATATCTTGACTTTTTACTTTTAAAATGGCTGCCTTAAACCAAAACACCTTTTAAATGCGGGCATGGTTCTTTTAGACTTTTTCATGCATCCTGTTACGATGGGCATGTCCACCCAATTTTGTGTCATATGATGAAGCTGATAATTAAACCCCTGAATAATTAAAATTATTATGATAAAGAATGAAACTTCTTTTTCATGGCGACTCCTTAAAATGGTTATATGAGATGGCGTAGGCAAAAATGCTTGGCCATTTATCATTGCCTATCTGTGGGGCTCATTTGGGAAAATTCAATAGTCGGAGTTTGTCAAAATACGAGTCCTGGGATTTACCCAAAATGGCAGCTTCAAATCGGAATGGCTGACTTCCTGTTCAGTTTCGGGCACGGGTCCTTGAGACTTTTTCATGCATCCTGGTGTGATAGATATGTCCACTTAATTTCGTGTCAATC
Organism: Phyllopteryx taeniolatus; assembly: GCF_024500385.1. Taxonomy (NCBI): domain Eukaryota; kingdom Metazoa; phylum Chordata; class Actinopteri; order Syngnathiformes; family Syngnathidae; genus Phyllopteryx; species Phyllopteryx taeniolatus. The sequence continues at coordinate 14,190,835 of NC_084504.1, read as the reverse complement.
AGCGCTAATTCTTCTAACTTTCCAAGGGGGCGGAACCAAGTGAGTTTTGGGACTCCTAAATACAAAACTTCTCACCAGCCAACTTCGCACGGCCAAAGTATTTATTCACATTTGTGGACACATAAACACTTTTGTCAACTGCGACTCCATCGTCTTGTCAAATCTCGCCTATGTGCAAACATCCACTTGGCGGTCTGCCTCCGGCCATAAAAACAAGTACACCAAAATGTAAGTATTGGACATTCAAATGACAGGAAAAAAAAATAAAACCTCGACACCAATTGTGGCTCATCTCAAAATAAATGAGGGCGTCACCCTTGTTTGCGCACACCTGCAGACGACCATGCACTTTGTGTGTGTCTGTGTGTGTGCGCGCACACGTGAGAATGTGAATGCCTGACAGTTCTATTCAAATTCTCAGACTTTAAATGCCCTTTATAGTAGTGGTATAGGGAACGCATGGGCCATATGAGGACTCAAGAGGATTTGATGCGACCATCCATGTACAGTAATTCTAAAAGCAAATAAAACCTTTTAGGTAAGTGTTAGAAGAAGACCCCAAAATATGTAACCCACGTAGAAAAATTTGAAGACTATTACAAAAAAAATCTTGGGAAACAAGAAATAAAACAATATACAAATATTAGTTAAAAATACACAACTATTCATCAAAAATATTAGGTTGGAATACACAAATACTGTAGAAGAAAACACACACACACACACACACACATATATATATGAAAAAACACAAATAAAACAAATTACAATTTTTTTTGAAGAAATGTAAGCTTGTAGTGAATAAACTTTTTTTCAAGAAAACAATCTATAAAGGAGAACAATCGTGAGATATTTGTTAGAAAGTACACAAATATTGGAAAAAAAATTGAAAATATTTGACAAAAAATACCAAATATTACACATAAAAATTACAGAAATACTTCTATTTGTTAAATACAAAGAATTCAACTCAAGCGCATTACATGATTTTTAAAAAATAATAAAATGCATTAACCCTGGCTGCCACTTGTCCAAGGACAGACACATACACGCGCACACATACAGACACAATCATGATGGAAAAAGCCAAAAACTACTACTCTCAGAGACACTAAATATGGCAGTAATGATAATTACAATTTGATACGGTCACAGTAACATCTGAAATAATATCACAAAGTTAAAGCGTTTCGTCCTTATTAATAATGGACATTAATTTAATGCTTATCAAAGCATGAGCCATTGTCAAGACCATGGTGGCCTTTGAAGAGGGTTGGAATTTAAATAAAATGTCACGCCACTGACTCGTCTACCGGAGTCTTTTTCAAGGTGACTGCCACGCCACAACCACTCAGCCTTTCACTGCCAAATCACTGCGGCCAATCCTTTTCCTGGCTCGCTGGGCCTGAGCGGGGCCGCGGGCCACAAGGTGACTTGGGTTTGTTTATTTGGGTAGCATTTACATCTGTTTCCTGTGTGGATGGCGCGATAAGAAAAAGGCAGTCGGGCCCGAGAGAGGAAGTCAAGATCAAAGACCAAATGCTTTTGTTAATGGAGTCGAGATATTCAAATGAAGGCCTGTGTTAGGATGGAGCACTTTGAATGTGCTGGTGTCAAAACCAAGGACTGCAAGCTGAATTAAGGCCAGGCAGTTTCGCAGCTTTTGCGGTAGTAATTAGAAGCACCATATCATGCTTCCTGTGAAGCCTGGATTTTCCTCTCGTCTCGCTGTTCTGTGCGAAAGGCACACCATCACGTATTGCAGAGATGACAGGAAATATTTGAAAAATACAAAACATGGAGCTATAGTAACAGAAACCCCTTTCACGGAGGAGAGGGACCAGGCCAGACTCTGAATAGCAAAAATCCTCGAATAATTGACGCACCTTTATATTTGCATAGAATTTTTTTTAAAACCCCCTAAATTATTGAATAAATGTGGATTAACCACCAATAAGCGTTTTTGCAGTTGTTTACCCCCCCCCCCCAGAAAAGAAAAAAACAAAAAGAAAATTTAAAAATATATATATAATTGAAAAAAACCCTGAAAAAAAATAAAATAAAAAAATAACAAAATCAGCGGATAGGTGAATTCACAGGTGCCAAACAAATAGTGGTCTACTATACCATCGTTTAAAAAGTTAGTGAGGGAATCTGTACATGATCGCTGCATCTGTTTTTAACCCAAGTTTTTATTCACAATGTGCTATGATGTAATGTAATGTTTTATGTAAATATATATTATGTAAGTCACATTGTATAGTTTGTTTGTAGATGTATTTGCTTTTATTTTTGTTTTCTTTTATTCTGCCGTCTGCAGCCACGTTGATATTGCAAATGACAATCTGTTCTTAATTGCCTTACCCGGATAGATAGATAGATAGATAGATAGATAGATAGATAGATAGATAGATAGATAGATAGATAGATAGATAGATAGATAGATAGATAGATAGAGAAGGTGGCACGGTGTACGACTGGTTCGCACATCTGCCTCACAGTTCTGAGATCCTGGGTTCAAATCCCCTCTCGCCTGTGTGAAGTTTGCATGTTCTGCCCGTGCCTGCGTGGGTTTTCTCCGTGTACTCCGGTTTCCTCCTACATCCCAAAAGCATGCATGGTAGGTTATTTGAAGACTCTAAATTGCCCGTAGGTGTGAACGTGAGTACGAATGGTTGTTTGTTTCTATGTGCCCTGCGATTGGCTTGCGACCAATTCAGAGTGTACCCCGCCTCTCGCCTGGAGTCAGCTGGAATAGGCTACAGCATGCCCGCGACCCACGTGAAGATAAACGGTAAGGAAAATGGATAAATAAATGAATAAAAGAAAATAGGCCACGCCCCTAAAGGCACACATCAAACACACAAATACTACGGTATGTACAGTAATTACACTTTATGAAACCAGTGTATTATTTGTACATTTTATTTTATCATGCTTTTATACAATAGAGTGCTGAATTTCTTTATTTAAAAACGGGGGGAAACAATGCTTTTTGGGGGGGAGCTTTAATGGATTAGTTATATATCAAGTCATTTCAATTGGGAAAATGTATTTTCCATCGGAATAAATTGAGTTACAAACTTGGTTACAAACCGCATTGATCTCGTAAATTAAGTTACCACTGCCATAAAAGGGAACCCATGACAAGGAATTGTTGGGCGTTGCTGTCACCTAGTGGTCAACGTAAGGACTTCAGACTACGTGACCAAAAAAGGCAGTATTTCTCCCTTTTTTTAAAACCAGGTTAGAACAATTCACTACTTTCTATACGCCTAAAATCATTTAGTGCACAAACCGTTCTAGTCACTTTTAACATGAACGTCTTCTCCCGCTGCCACTTCACCACAAAGTTAAAGCAATTAGTTGTACGCTAAACTGCAAGACAAACCCAGGAAAGAAACCCGATGATCGACAAGGCAGAGTAGCCAATAGACGACAGCGCAGAGGAAGAGAGGCGGGACATCCTGTAAATCTGGCCAATTGGCGACGCCGCAAACGAGCTCAACTTTAAATATGTCAGCAAAACAGCACGGAGGGGGAGTTAACTTGACGACTGCGGTCATATTTTAGAGAAACATTCGAATATTTTCATCTGCTTCTGCGTGCCACTTTCGCTTGGGCCGAGAGGTAAATGATCTCCGCGCGGGGACGCGAGGGCCTTGTCACCGTGTGCGGCGTGTTTTAACCGTGTTGCGCTCTCGTAGCTGTCAAAAACTTTTCTGACGCGGACCACTCGCTTTGGAAGAGAGAGAGAGAGGAAGCCAGAGAGCGAGAGAGCGAGAGAGCGAGTCCACAGAACCAGAACCAGCTAACACGTTAGCCACCCAGCCTAGCGTTAGCTTAGCCGTTAGCCGTACGAATGTGTGATGGGATGGGGGCGGGGGGGTACGTGTTTTTCAGGGGAAGCGAGAAAATGACCCATGAGGGCGCCTTGAAGGACATACACTAACACGTTAGGCATATTAGATGTAACTGAGCCGCGCGTAGTTACCTGTACCCACGGTCTCTGTCTTGACTTTGATCCCACAAGTTACGCTATGATTCCGCCATGATGGCCACTGTTTTTTTTTCTTTGGGGGGGGGGTCCTCTTCAAGCGTTACCTTGTCAGTAACTGTGCCTGGAGCAAAAAGCTAACGGTGCTCACGTTAAATAACATCATTATCTTGTGGTTAACGCTGGGATGACTCGTATTTTATGAAACGTTGCCACTTACAGCAATGTGGGGAGTATTGATTTTGGTCATACTTTGTGCTAACTGCAGCTTTCTAGCCGAATAGAAACTACTCGATGTAGTAATAATGATATGCAGTAGTAGTTTATATAATCAGCTTTGAGAATAGGATTTTTACTAGAGGTGTCACAATTAATCGACTACTAATCGATCATAAAAATAATGGACAACTTTTTTGATACCAATGAATCAGTTCGAGCCATTTTTTAACTTTTTGTTCAAATTTATCTGATTTCAGCCTCTCAACAGTTGCATGTTCTCTCCTTTTCTGTAGTCGTTCATGGAAGCATATTGATCATCTTTTGTATTTTATCAAAATAAGACATTTTCAAACATCTGCTTTTACTTTGGAAAACAATGATCAACATTTTTGTTTTCTGACATATTACTGATCAAACCAATAACCAATGAAAACTATAGTTTAATCTAGTACAAAAATTATTATTTGCAGCTGTAGTATGAATAACCTGTAATTGACATGTTGAATGTGAAGCAGCCTCAGAAGTGTACTATATTAAACTAGTAGCCCTTCAGAACAACCAGTACCCAAGAAATAGCTCTGTTTTGAAAAGGTTGGCGAGTACAACAATACTACCGCTTGTATGATATTGCTTATTGTTGTTGACTTGGTTTTGTTTAATCATTAAACAACAGCGAATAAACTATAATCGGTCAATAAAAAAAGATTTTGCAGCTAACTTTAATGGAAAATAAATTTGTATCTGATTATTTGATGAAACAATGGATTAAATGATTCTAAAAATATTTGCTAGAGACGCCATAATTTTTACTTTCACTTTACCTGGAACAAACCCACACAAACACATGCAAAATACACACAGGAAGGCTGGAGCCTGGATGCGAACTCGCATCCTCTGAACTGTAAGGCAGTCGTGCTAACCAATCGGCTACTGTGTCTGGGGAGATAATGTTTGTTTTAAGTCGATGCCGATTCTGATATTTGGCAGGAAAAAAAATGTGAAAATTTCACTGTTTTACAATACTTTGTCCTTGAGTATTTGTTTAATTTTACAACAGAGAGGAATTTACAAGTACAAAAACATACAAAACAGCATTAACTGATGAATTTATCTTTAGATTTAAGTCATAAATGTATGCAGTGCATAAGCAACATAATAAGTGACGTTACTAGCAAAACATATGCATGATGGCCTTGAACATTGAATCACGTTTGTTCTATTCCATTATGCTCTTTGTCATGTAATGATAGCTTAAAATAAAAAACAGACGCCTTTCTCAAATGTCAAAACAAGTCATCTTTGACAGAGTTAGATTTTAAATACAACCCCAATTCCAATGAAGTTGGGACCTTGTGTTAAACATAAATAAAAACAGAATACAATGATTTGCAAATCATGTTCAACCTATATTTAATTGAATACACTACAAAGACAAAATATTTAATGTTCAAACAGATAAACTTTATTGTTTTTTGCAAAGAATAATTAATTTAGAATTTTATGGCTGCAACACGTTCCAAAAATGCTGGGACAGGTGGCAAAAAAGACTGAGAAAGTTAAGGAATGCTCAACATCCCATAGGTGAACAGGCTAATTGGCAATAGGTGGGTGTCATGATTGGGTATAAAAGGAGCTTCGGTGAATTGCTCAGTCATTCACAAGCAATGATGGGGCGAGGTTCACCTCTTTGTGAACAAGTACATGAGAAAATAGTCGAACAGTTTCAAAACAATGTTCCTCAACGTACAGTTGCAAGGAATTTAGGGATTTCATCATCTACGGTCCATAATATCATCAAACGGTTCAGAGAATTTGTAGAAATCACTGCATATAAGCGGCAAGGTCGAAAACCAACATTGAATTTGATCCCTCAGGCGGCAAAACCGACATCAATGTGTAAAGGATATCACCAGGTGGGCTCAGGAACACTTCAGAAAAACAATGTCAGTAAATCGGCGCTACATCCGTAAGTGCAACTTGAAACTCTACTATGCAACGCAAAAGCCATTTATCAACAACATCCAGAAACACCGCCGGCTTCTCTGGACCCGAGCTCATCTAAGATGGACTGATGCAAAGTGGAAAAGTGTTCTCTGGTCCGACGAGTCCAGATTTCAAATTGTTTTGGGAAATTGTGGATGTCTTGTCCTCCGGGACAAAGAGGAAAAGAAGCATCCAGACTGTTAAGGACACAGAGTTCAAAACCCAGCATCTGTGATGGTATGGGGCTGTGTTAGTGCCAATGGCATGGGTAACTTACACATCTGTGAAGGCACCATTAATGCTGAAAGGTACATAAAGGTTTTGGATAAACATATCCTGACATCCAAGCAACGTCTTTTTCATGGAGGCCCCTGCTTATTTCAGCAAGACAATGCCAAACCACATTCTGCACGTGTTACAACAACGTGGCTTCGTAGTAAAAGAGTGCGGGTACTAGACTGGCCTGCCTGCAGTCCAGACCTGTCTCCCATTGAAAATGTGTGGCGCATTACGAAGCGTAAAATACGATAACTGAGACCCCGGACTGTTGAACAGCTGAAGCTGTACATCAAGCAAGAATGGGAGAGAATTCCACCTACAAAGCTTCAACAATTAGTGTCCTCAGTTCCCAAACGTTTATTGAATGTTGTTAAAAGAAAAGGTGATGTAGCACAGTGGTAAACATGACCCTGTCCCAGCTTTTTTGGAACGAGTTGCAGCCATAAAAATCCAAGTTAATGAATATTTGCTAAAAATAATAAAGTTTATCAGTTTGCACATTAAATATCTTGTCTTTGTAGTGTATTCAATTAAATATAGGTTGAACATGATTTGCAAATCATTGTATTCTGTTTTTATTTATGTTTAACACAACGTCCCAACTTCATTGTAATTGGGGTTGTATATGTACAGAGAAGGAGTTAAACACTAAAAATCTTTTTGTGTGCATTTGATATGCTAATTGTTTGTTTTGTGCATTGTGACTTTTAATTGTATTATTTTTTTCCTTTATTGTTGTTTGTTTGAATGTCATTATCTTTATCTTATGTTGTAATGTCAATGTGTATATAAAAAAAAAAGAAAAATCGGCAAAAATCTAGCCAAGTTTTCCAGATTTGAAAAGGGGTAATATTGGCCGATAAAATCGTCCGTCGATGACACAAAAGGGAGGGCTCAAGTGTCAAACAGGTCTCAAGTAAGCCAATATTTTTGTGGCCCAGGATAGAAGCAATTTAAAGACAATGATAGAAAATACAAATCACCATTACATTGTATCCAGTATAGTTAATTAGTGGGATCCCTGTGCGTGTTTCTCTTCAAGGAGCCGGTCCCATCCAAGTGTCACTTGTCCAGTCTACCCGGTAATTTTTTTTTGATAGCCGTCATTGCAGAAAATCCCACTTCACAAAGATAGGATTCTGGCAATGTGAGCTAGGTATTCAGTGTGTTATTGGCAGTTTTGAAGGCTTCATTGCCTCATTTGCGAGCTGTTGCAATAAACAGGTATTTGAAGTAGGACTGCTGATATTGTCTCTCAAATTCATTTTTCAGTTGTTGGCTCTTCTGTCTCACCATTTGGCCTTTTTACCTTTCCGAAAAGGACGCTTGTTTTGTATTTTAATTTTAATTTTATTTTTTACCCATTTTTGCTAGCTTGTGGACTATATATGGTATCACATGATCGACATGAGTGGTTTGTCTTATTGTTCAGAGTCACATAAAATAAATCTTGTCAGACACAGATGATCAATGAAATATGTGTTTTTTGTTGAGTCTCTCTGTGCGGCCCAGTACCAAATTGGCCCGATGCACAGGTAAGAATCTGTGGCCCAGTGGTTGAGGACTGGATTTATAAAGAATTTAAAATGTGTGGCTAGTGTGCATTTTAATAGAGCCAAAATGGAGGGCTCACTTGTGATTTAATTTCAAATGGATGAATAACATGCATTTGATTTGGCTCAAAATGGAGGGCGCACCCTTGGTTTAGCCTCGAAATGGGGGAGTAACATGCGTTTTAATGAACTTAAATTCGATGTCTCACCTCTGTTTTAATTATGCCCCACTGGAGGTCTGAAGTGTTTTACATGACAAATCAGTTTCTCAATTGATCGTTGGTGACACTGAAAGCTTTTTTTCTTCCCTTAAGACAGTCTGCTTACCATTCGGCGTTCCAGTCCATGTCTACCCCTTCAGACCTGTCAGGTGGTATGTCCCATCCTGGCCCTTCCCCAGGTGCGGGCCTTTCACCCGGTCCCATCCTGGGCCCCAGCCCCGGACCGGACCCTTCGCCCGGCTCCGTTCACAGCATGATGGGACCCAGCCCCGGGCCTGGAACGCCCAATGGGCCCCATGGCATGCAGGCACAGGCGCAGAGTGACTTCTCGCAAGATGTCATGTATTCTATGCACAAGGTGAAACACGGCACAATTCATTCAATTCTTGATGTATAATTATGGACATTGGAACCTGTTCCTGTGCAGCGTTGGTCAATCTTTATTTTTTTGGGTCTGAGGAAACCATTTTCCACCCATAGGTAATCAAAATTAACCCATCCAATTGTAGAAATAAGTTTAAAAAAAGGTACCCACTTTTTATTATTATTTCCGCTTTAGGGATATTGTACTTAGCAGCCAGGGCAGTGTACCTTATCTCACAGTAAGTTCCATTTCAGGCTCTGGTTATCACCGTTAACCTCCTTGTCATCACTGGCTAGCAACTGTGTTGGTATCACACAAAAATGGCAACGAATATGCTCACTTTAGAGGATCTACTATATTATTTGTTGACACTAAAATTGCAGTCTTATATTAATATCATTGCTCTTGATTTTTCAGCCAATGGAGGGAATGAACGATAAAGCCATGGCGGATGCGATGCACTTTGGTCACATGAAAGGGGTGGGCATGAGAACCCTCCACAGTGGCATGGGCCCCCCACAGAGCCCCATGGACCAGCATAGCCAGGGTACATTTAAATAATTTTTTTAACTGTATTTCTTGAAATACTGGCCGAGCACATTTCTTTCTTCTTTCTCCTGGAGACGAGCCATGTCGCCACGCAGTCGCAATGAAAGCGAACATGTTCACGACCTTTTGGAGACTCCTCCATACGCTCACTATAGGGAAAAAGCTTAATGTCACAAAACTGCAATCAATCGTCACCAAAAGTTATGTGAACATCTCTACTTCTGTCCACTTCAACCTCTGAAAATATCAGAATGATCGTGCCAAAATTTTCAATTTTACGGGCATTAAAGTGTTTTCCTCTTTATAGAGGACTGTCCCAAGGCGTTTGTGCTCCGGCGGCTGAGCGCAGAGCACAGAGGCGTCACCCCTACATTTGAAAGTACGACAGCGAAAGAAAAGAATATATAAATTACTAGTGATGTAAGTAAGCTATTCTCTTGCTGTCAAAATCTCAAATGGCTGATGGGCAGCAAGCACTAGCTGTACCTGCACCTGCACACAACAAGCACCGCTTGTTTTTATAGTTGTCAGAAGGCAAAATTGAAATCAAGATTAAAATGTTATTAATTACTCAGCCCATATGTTAAAATGGCGTTGTTTGAATTACGAGCTATTATGCCTTATTATTATTATGCCTTAGTCTACATCAATTAATTACATGTGGAAACTTACTGTATGTCTCACTCTCTGTAGCCAATCAGTCAATATTGACTTTCCTCCATCTCTGTATTCAAAAAAAAAAAAAAATAATAATAATATTAATTAAAACAGACACACAAAATATGTTATATATTTGTTTAAAGAATATAGGCCTTTTATCAGTGACTTAGGGGTGAATTGGTTGTCGCATTGTCTGGAGCCGTCTCCCAGACATCTTCCTGGTGAGAGTGAAAGCAATATTTTGGTTTCCTAGGCGAAGGTTTTAAAAGGGGTAATATTGGGCGATAAAATTGGTCTTTGGTCAGCGACTTATCAGCCATGGCAGTCTTGGTGACGTCTCCGACAGTGAGATAGGCCCCTTAGACAACATTGTACGGGAACCACATTAGTATATTCTACTGGAACGCTAATCGTCATTTAAAGGCATTGTTGCCACATAACTTGAGATAGTCTTGAATACTGCACATACTGTGCAGACACTCTTAATTAATGAGAGACTGTTCATGTGCCTCCGCTGCTGTTTTGGTTAGCAGTTTAAATGGGCTTTAATGTGTGTCAACGATAGCTACTGTGGTACCTTGAGTTGTGAGTGCCCCAATTTACAGGTTTTTTGAGAACATTTGCTTTGTGTTGCGAGCGAAAAATGTAATTATGAGCGAGCTTCATATACGCCATGGGTCGAGTACAGGGGGGGGAGAAAAAGGTGCAATTAAGGTTCTGTACTGCCCTCACCTGTCGACAAGGACAGCCCCATTCACCGAAGCACTTTCAGCTGTTTATTGAACGGGACAGTTAAACACGCAAATATAAAATGAGAAAACTCCTTTTTTTTTTTTTTTAATACGGCGCCTTGCGCATGTCTGCGAAAGTAGCAACACCCAGTCTAACACGCCTCCTTGGAGAGTTACTCGTATGTGCCACCTCGGATTTACGGCAGTCACAAAAATAGAGCCGAAAGACATGAAGCTCTTTGGTCTTGAACCCTCCTTTCTCTTTTAGGCTATATGTCACCCCATCCTTCTCCAATGGGCGTACATGAGCACGCGCCCAGCCCTATGGCCGGTGGCGGAGGACCCACACCCCCCCACGTCCCCCCGTCCCAGCCAGGCCCCATGATGCCCATGGACCCGCAAGGAGGTGGGAGCAGTGGCGCCATACCCAACATGTCTGCAATGGGCCAGCAGGGCCGGGGGCCAACAGCGTTCAGTCAGGCACAACTGCAGCAGCTCCGGGCTCAGATCCTGGCCTACAAGGTCCTGGGCCGCGGGCAGCTGCTGCCCGAGAACCTCCAAATGGCCGTGCAGGGCAAGAGGAGCCTACCAACAATGCAGCAGCAGCAGTCACAGAGTGGTAGTCCTTACAACAGGCCTCAAGGTAGGAGGATTTATATAAGTGATACTATATTTAAATTTTGATGAAAGCATGTTATTGGGAAAATAATTAACAATTCAAATGGAAAAAAAACGTTACAAAATTCTCTTGAATTATGTTTTGTTGTTGATAGTCAGATTTTGTTTTTCATTTTCATTTGCCCCACATTTGCAAACTGAAAAATAAGCAAAACAAATGTATTTATATGGCACATTTCATACACAAAGTAACTCAGTCCTTTACATGATTAAACGCAAAAGCAAGCAAAAAAAAATCAGCTTACAAACATTTAAAACATAAATAATACAAAATAAAAATACAATAAAACAGTGTACAGTGCAAGAAAGATCATTTAAAAGTAGAAACGCTCCAGAAAGCATGAGAAAATAAATAAATACAATAATAAAGTAAGAAGAAACAGATTTTTTTCCCCCATGAGTTGTATGAAACAGCAGCATTCTTTGGGGGGAAGAAGGAAACTGTCAAAAAAAATAAAAATATCCGAACTTCAGAGATGTACAGTGGGTACGGAAAGTATTCAGACCCCCTTAAATGTTTCACTCTTTGTTATATTGCAGCCATTTGCTAAAATCATTTAACTTCATTTTAACTTCAGACAAAAAAATTAATTGTTGAAATTTTTGCAGATTTATTAAAAATGAAAAACTGAAATATCACACAGCCATAAGTATTCAGACCCTTTGCTGTGACACTCATATATTTAACTCGGGTGCTGTCCATTTCTTCTGATCATCCTTGAGATGGTTTTACACCTTCATTGGGGTCCAACTGTGTTTGATTATACTGATTGGAGTTGATTAGGAAAGCCACACACCTGTCTATATAAGACCTCAGAGCTCAGTGCATGTCAGAGCAAATGAGAATCATGAGGTCAAAGGAACTGCCTGAAGACCTCAGTGACAGAATTGTGGCAAGGCACAGATCTGGCCATGGGTACAAAAAAAATTCTGCTGCACTTAAGGTTCCTAAGAGCACAGTGGCCTCCGTAATCCTTAAATAGAAGACATTTGGGACGACCAGAACCCCTCCTAGAGCTGGCCGTCCGGCCAAACTGAGCAATCGGGGGAAAAGAGCCTTGGTGAGAGAGGTAAAGAAGAACCCAAAGATCACTGTGGCTGAGCTGCAGGGATGCAGTCGGGAGATGGGAGAAAGTTCTAGAAAGTCAACCATCACTGCAGCCCTCCACCAGTCGGGGCTACGGAAGCCTCTCCTCAGTGCAAAACACATGAACGTCCGCATGGAGTTTGCTAAAAAAAAAACGCCTGAAGAACTCCCAAGATGGTGAAAAATAAGATTCCCTGGTTTGATGAGACCAAGATAGAGCTTTTTGGCCTTAATTCTAAGCGGTACGTGCAAGGAGGTATGGGAGAGGATCCCCAAATCCAGTGTGAAAAACTTGTTGCATCATTCCCAAAAAGACTCATGGCTGTATTAGCTCAAAAGGGTGCTTCTACTAAATACTGAGCAAAGAGTCTGAATACTTATGGCTGTGTGATATTCCAGTTTTTCTTTTTTTAAATAAATCTGCAAAAATGTCAACAATTCTGCTTTTTTTCTGTCAATATGGGGTCCTGTGTGTACATTAATGAGGGGAAAAAAATGAACTTAAATGATTTTAGCAAAGGGCTGCAATATAACAAAGAGTGAAAAATTAAAGGTGGTCTGAATGATTTCCGTACCCACTGTAAGTTATTCCCTTATGAATATTTCAATCAATCAATCAGTCAATCAATCAATCAAACTTTATTCATAATGTGCTTTTTCCTCCAAAAAAAGCAACTTAAAGTGCTATATTCCGATTCTTTTAGGGGGCTGGGTCAAAAAATTTGCATGGTTTCAGTAAAAGGTGTCCAAATTATGAACATCCATTTTCTTAGCAGCCCGCAGCATAAACTAAAATGAACATTTTACTTGGGGTTCTTTATAACCAGTATCAATATCAAACATATGATATAAAAGGAAATATGTGTAGAACTAACCCAATTGACTTAATATTCATAAATTATTGTTTTAGCTGTAAGGTAAATATAGCATTGTTAAAAGTTATTTGCGAGTATTTTATCATGTCATCCATCATGTTATCATGGTTTATATGTGAAAGATTTAACTTCACTTCCTGTTTTAAGCATGTAGCCTTTTATTTTGAAGGGTTCTTACCAGAACTCAGCATTTTGGTGCAAAAAATAACTTCACACGACACCGGTAAAAATGAAAGTAAAACAAAAAAAGAGTAATGAATGCAACCAAATGCTCTGTAAAACTTTGACTCCTTTACCTACCCACCAATGAGACACAAGGTTAGTGTTTGAGATACTGTGAGACATTTTTGTGAATTTTGTCCCAATTCATTGTGATGTAAAGTTGCTAGTTTGACCTTTAGTGAAGTTTTAGCTCAATGTTAAGCTTGTAATGCGACTGTTTTTACTTTCTTACCAGTATGGTAAAGTAATATATATTTTATTTTTATGTCTGTCATCAGCTGTTCTGTTGGTTTGAAGACTAAAATAGACTCTAAAAACCATCAGTGCAAGAGTCCAACCCACTGTTCAACTTGTTAAGTGCCTCAATGTTGGCATAGACGTATTTTATTGTTTAACTCACCCAACTAACTTGACTGAAGTTACGCACAGTGTAGGCTGAGTCTTGGAGAGGGAGGGAGCACATCAGACTTCTACACATCGTGAAAGCCTCCTTTGCACAATACAATATTTAATCCAAGTGTTGCACTGAGGTGAGTGGTCATTCATTTTAACATAGTTAAAACACGCTTTTGTTCGCCGCTGCCGTTGGGCACAAGCACATCTTCGTGCGCGTTGGTTTTCGCCACTTCTTCTGAGTCGTTGGACTGTGGACATCGAAACTGGGAACTGAAATTTTTTAATTTGAACAATTCCGGGAGAACCCGAATGTTAATCCCGGTTCCAATCGGTTCTCGATTCTCGATGCCCAACCCTATTGATTTATTCTTTGAAGCGTTATTCATTTCTGTAATTGGAATGCCTTGATTTTAGTGAGGTTAGTAAAGAGTCATACCCATGAATGCAATTGTACTAATCATTTCTTAAAGGGGCTCAAATAATACAGTATAAAGACGCTAAATACGAAATGATCACTAAAACTTATTATATCATGAGTATACGGGGCCAGTACATGTTCTGAGAGGGCCACAACAACTTTCTTCATGGTGTCGGGCCTCCATTCAAAAATGCTTAATGTCAGACCCTGAGAAGGGACTGAAGTTGCTGCAATGCACAGTCTCCAGCATCAGCAGCAAGTTAGCAACAGTTCCATTAGACACACTGGCACCTTTGTATATATATTTCTTCTGGCTTTGTATTGTCAATACAATTTAAATGTATCCAGAGATTTCTCCTTTTCCGGCTGCTGTCACTCATTTTCTTAATTGTTCCTTATTATTATTATTATTATTATTATTATCAGCTTGCGTGTCTCTCCTTCCTGTGTGTGTAGTGTACTGCTGCCCCTCCCCACCTCTGCTCAGCTGCGAAGGAGAAAAATGCAGCTCGGCTCCCCTCATTAACTTCAAAGAAGCTGCGTGTTTAGTGCGGGACAGTCTCGTCTTTGCAAGTGGCCAGTCTATTGCGGCGGGTATCACCCACTCAAAAAAAGCTAATTACCTGTAGCAGACAGTTTTAGCAGTTATTGAAACCTTGACTTTTCAAAATCATGGTATACCTTCAACATGGTAATCGGCCCATACCTACAGGTGTCTACTGTGTTTTTAAGTGTTTTATAAAAACATACAACAAACATTAGTATTGGTTATTTAGCTGTGTCCGTTTTACAACCGTGTTTTAAGGAGAACAGATAATCTTAAGTTAAAAGTTAAAATCATGAAGTAGACCTACAAGGTTGTCCTCAGACAACAATGATATTGTTAATGTTTTGTGACTGGAAATCGTTTTGTTTTTGACAAACATTTGAGCGTGTGTTCTGGTTCAAAGGCATGCCAATGGCACCTTTGGGTGGAGCCCAGTCCAGCCCCTGTCCCACTCCAGCCATCCAAGGTCACAGTCAAGGCGCTGGACCCAAACCTTGGCCTGATGGTACGTATTACTAATTACTAATCAATATACAGTATAGACTAGGGGTGGAACAGATCACACAATCTATGGTTCGGTTCGTATCTCGGTTTTGTAGTCACGGTTTTCAGTTCTACTTGTGGCCCAGGTACGGCCAGGGATCCTCGTTAATGTAAGCCATTTGAAACTAAAAAAAATCATTTCTGTCCAGAGACGTGGCAGCTAAAACGCATTAGTCATAACGCATCAGTCAAAACGTGCCAGCATCCTCTCTTACCGGTTCAATAGATAATTTTCAAATAATCAAATTGGGTTTTTCATTTGTTTGACTATTATTTTTGAATAGTACAAGGAGTAACAATTCAATTGTGATTTGCTAGTCATTCGTCACTGTCTAATCGAATAGTCATTGATAGATTTCAAATAATCAAATTGGATTTTTCATTTGACTATTATTTTTGAATTGTACAAGGAAGAACAATTCAATTGTGATTTGCAAGTTATTCGTCACTGTCTAATCGAATACTCATTGCAGGGATCTTGTTTGATGTGCGTCCTGTGTCTGAGACGCGCAAAAATTAGCCGGGACGCATGAAGCATATTTAATCTGCGTCCGTTGACGTGCGCGCGCGTGCGTGCGTGCGGACGGGTGGTTGTGTGTGTGGGAGAAGAACTTCCACACCCAGCGAATTAAAAGTATGATTCCTATCTTGGTGCTTGCCAATCAGAGGCAGAGTAGAGCAGGTTATTGTTCCATACAATGGCCACGGGAGTTTTTTCTGGAATCAATAAATTTTCATTGCTCTGGTAACACCCGCCGCACCGCTCACGACACAGCAAGCCGCTGGCAGAACGGCGTTTGCTCTGTAGATCCACACAACTGGGGCAAAGGGAACGTGAAGTGATTATTTGCTAGCCTGCGAGCTAACGAGCTAAGGGCTGGAACGAAAAAGCTCACTCGACTTCGGTGACATCATAAAAATGTCAGTTTTGTGTGTGTGTTTGTTTTCCACACATAACACACATACACAGACATATGGGAAAGTTAACTGTTTATAAACCATAACCACAGCGGCACATGTTACCAATATTCGGTCACTCAAGGTCTAACATCACAGTCCAGCAGCTTGAGGGTGGGCCTAAATTAAAATTGTATTTATCATTTATTTAACTTATTTATCATTTATAATTTTTTTTTTTGAGAGATAAAATCTATTTTTAAAAGCCAAGAGGCAGCAGAAATTATACAGTACATAACGACAACATCCATCCATCCATCCATCCATCCATCCATTTTCTACCGCTTATCCGAGGTCAGGTCGCGGGGGCAGTAGCTTTAGCAGGGACGCCCAGACTTCCCTCTCCCCAGCCACTTCATCCAGCTCTTCCGGGGGGATCCCGAGGCGTTCCCAGGCCAGCCGAAGGATGTAGTCTCTCCAGCCTGTCCTGGGTCGTCCCCGTGGTCTCCTCCCGGTGGGACGTGCCCGGAACACCTCACCAGGGAGGCGTCCGGGAGGCATCCGAATCAGATCCCCGAGCCACCTCATCTGGCTCCTCTCGATGTGAAGGAGCAGTGGCTCTACTCTGAGATCCTCTCGGATGACCGAGCTTCTCACCCTATCTCTAAGGGAGAGCCCGGACACCCTGCGGAGGAAACAAATTTCGGCCGCTTGTATCCTGGATCTTGTTCTTTCGGTCACGACTCACAGCTCGTGACCATAGGTGAGGGTAGGAACGTAGATCGACCGGTAAATCGAGAGCGTCGACTTTCGGCTTAGCTCCTTCTTCACCACAACGGATCGATACAAAGTCCTCATCACTGCAGACGCTGCACCGATCCGCCTGTCGATCTCCCGTTCCATTCTTCCCTCACTCGTGAACAAGACCCCAAGATACTTGAACTCCTCCACTTGGGGCAGGATCTCATCCCCGACCTGAAGAGGGCATGCCACCCTTTTCCGACTGAGGACCATGGTCTCAGATTTGGAGGTGCTGATCCTCCCAACCGCTTCACACTCCGCTGCGAACTGCTCCAGTTAGAGTTGGAGGTCACGGCTTGATGAAGCAAACAGAACCACATCATCTGCAAAAATCAGAGATGCAATACTGAGGCCACCAAACCGGACCCCCTCTACGCCTCGGCTGCGCCTAGAAATTATGTCCAAAAGTTATGAACAGAATTGGTGACAAAGGGCAGCCTTGGCGGAGTCCAACCCTCACCGGAAACGAGTCCGACTTACTGCCGAATATGTGGACCAAACTCTGACTTCGATCGAACAGCCCGTATCAGGGGGTTCGGTACCCCATACTCCCGAAGCACCCTCCACAGGACCCCCCGAGGGACACGGTCGAACGCCTTCTCCAAGTCCACAAAACACATGTAAACTGGTTGGGCGAACTCCCATGCACCCTCGAGGACCCTGCCAAGGGTGTAGAGCTGGTCCACTGTTCCACGGCCAGGACGAAAACCACACTGCTCCTCCTGAATCTGAGATTCGACTTCCCGACGGACCCTCCTCTCCAGCACCCCTGAATAGACCCTACCAGGGAGGCTGAGGAGTGCGATCCCCCTGTAGTTGGAACACACCCTCCGGTCCCCTTTCTTAAAAAGGGGGGCCACCACCCCAGTCTGTCAATCCAGAGGCACTGTCCCCGATGTCCACGCGATGTTGCGGAGGCGTGTCAACCAGGACAGTCCTACAACATCCAGAGCCTTGGACGAATCTCATCCACCCCCGGGGCCTTGCCACCGAGGAGCTTTTTAACCACCTCGGTGACCTCAACCCCAGAGATAGGAGAGTCCGCCTCAGAGAACCCAGACTCTGCTCCCTCAAGGGAAGGCGTGTCGGTGGAATTGAGGATGTCTTCGAAGTATTCTCCCACCGGCTCACAACATCCCGAGTCGAGGTCAGCAGAGCCCCATCCCCACAATACATAGTGTTGGTGGTGCACTGCTTTCCCCTCCTGAGACGGACCAGAATTTACTCGAAGCCGTCCGGAAGTCTTTCTCCATGGCCTCACCGAACTCCTCCCATGCCCAAGTTTTTGCTTCAGTGACCACCAAAGCTGCATTCCGCTTGGCCAGCCGGTACCCATCAGGAGTCCCACAGGCCAAAAAGGCCCGATAGGACTCCTCCTTCAGCTTGACGGCATCCCTCGGGATTGCCGCCACGACAGGCACCAACCACATTACGGCCACAGCTCCGGTCGGTCGCCTCACCAATGGAGGTGCGGAACATGGTCCACTCGGACTCGATGTCCCCCGCCTCCCTCGGAACATGAGCAAAGTTCTGTCGGAGGTGGGAGTTGAAACTCCTTCTGACAGGGTATTCCGCCAGACTTTCCCAGCAGTGTCCTGGTGCCAAGTGCACGTGTGGACACCCTTATGCTTGAACACAGAAGTCCAATAACAGAACACCGCTTGGGTTTTGATCGGGAGAGCCGTTCCTCCCAATCACGCCCTTCCAGGTCTCACTGTCATTGCCCACGTGAGCATTGAAGTCCCCCAGCAGAACGATGGAGTCCCCAGCTTGAGTGCTCTCCAGCACCCCCTCCGAGGACTCCAAAAAGACAACATTCATACAATAAATAAAACTGAAGACAAAATAAATATATCTAATAATAAAAATAAATGGTATTAAAATGTATAGCATCCGATTTAAGAACAATGACAAACCCCAAATGCTTTCGAGTGCATACATGTTATTCATCATTATTGTTGTTATGGTATTATAATTATTTGAATTATTTTTTATTAATCAGAATTATACATTTGTTATAGTGACAGGCAGAACAATTAATTAAATGCGCTTCCATTGGATGGCGAAAGGTACAAAAAAAACTTGTGTATCCATCCACCAATTGCAATTCATACAACACAAGTCATGGCCCCTCACAAAAATATCAGCTTTGTGTTCAACTAAAGAAGCCCAGACTTCACAGTGCGTAAGTACATTTGTGACTAAACTGAGATAAGATCATTATTTCAATATTCATACTTTTTATGTTATTTTTGTATGGTGGTTGACCGTGAGGTTTTTCTAATATAAAATAGGTGCCTTGGCTCGACAAAGATTTACTGATGATAATCATATGTGAATGAGCTCAGCTCATTCAGAAAGTTAACTCTATAAACTTCATCTTTATGTTACTAGCAGCAGTGATACAGTGTACTTCTGGTCAGGTCCATAAATATTGGGACATGGAGATCTTTTTGGCTATAAACACCACCACAATGGATTTGGAATGAAACAAACAGCATGTGCTTTAACATCCAAAACTGGTAAACGGTGTAGGAAGTATCACAGTTGGTGTTTATGCCTCCCACTTTTTGAAGGCTAGCTCGTTGCATGCTAGCATTCCACATGTTCCGGTGAAGCAAAGTTTCTGTGGTAATCAAAACACCTCATAAACATAGCGATTTCCAGCTAGTTGTAATTCCAAGTCGTCTGTGTTATGTACCAGAGCTCTTGCATTGGAGAGTTAAAGACGTGGTACTACTGTTGAAAGCCTACTACTTCTACAGAGACTCTATCTCATCTCTCCACCGCAAGAGCTCCGGTGACGCCCTGCTGCAATATGATTGGCTGCTGCATCGCTGGAGGATATGACGCAGATAACATGTCCGTGCTGCCATCTTGGCTGACTTGCTACTGTGCTCTGGAGTGTACACACGTCGCCTCATTGGTAAATGGAAAAGAAAAAAAAAAGTTGCACGTGTTCTAAACCGAATGGGACACGTGGACCAAACCGAAACAGTCGAACCAAACCATTTGTTCCACCCCTAGTATAGACACTCTCCTCCAAAAGTATAGTTAGACTAATCCTTTTATTTTTGCCATAGACAGAAAGGACATTTGACATCAAATGATCTGAAACAGACCTGATTCAGGTGAAAGGTGTTGTCAGATCCAGGTGTAATGATCTTGTCTCGTATTTGTCTTGAGACAGCAAATCCACCCGTTAATAGCACAAACAAATGTATAATAATAATAAATATATAAAAACAAAAGTTTGCATGGCAGTGAAATGGAACACACCCTTTCATGCCACACATCATGAAAAGTAGAATTTGAAGCTGACTAAACTTTGGTGTCTTGTCTTGCGTCACACCCTCTTCTATTTGAAAGAGAGCTGAAGGGAATTCTTTGAAATACATTCGCATTTGATGTCCATTTCTTTTGCTGTCAATGAGCAGACTAGTTTTCCCTTCAGTCTAAGGAATATCCTCATCTTGTTTCCAGTAATGCATAGTTTTGAAACTCAGAAGGTTTCTGCAACACTTTGTCGATTTCAGTGATAAGTGATGGTGAAACCGCAGTACTTTATGAGCGCTTAGGTTGACAGTATGTAAACTCCTGGGCAGTGATGCCGGTAACACGTTACAAAGTAACAAAGTTACAAAGTAACGCGTTACTCCAAATACCACCATTTTGAGTAACGAGCCAAGTAACGTTCAAACCAACAATAGTTACTTTTGTATCATCAATGTCTTATCACCAAGTACAAATTTGTAACTGGTGATTCAAACAAAGAGCAGTCCAGCCGTGCAGAAGCATTTAATTGAGAAGCGTTTGGGAAGTGATTATTACACAATGCACAGTGATGGTGCAGTACCATAAAAGTGCAAAGAAATGCACAATTTCACTGTCAGCACTTTGTTAATTTCCTTAGCACAACGTGTATTTGATTGTTTTTACTTTTTTATTTACACATTAAGAATACAGTTTTAATACACTGTGGGTTAATTATTCATACCGAAGTGTGCAGTCGTAAATCGGTCATGGAGGGTAAGGACTGACTCACTGAAGGACTTGCAATACTTAGCTTAAATAATATTGACAATGAAAAGTGAGAACTTTCAACTTCGTCTGGAGTCTGTGAGCTGGTTTAACGCGCTGCACGGCTGACGTTCCGTAGTAAGTGCTTCTCCCATCCCGTCAATCACCCACAGCTTTGCTAGTTAAAGAGCTGGTTACTGGGAGCGAAAATATTTTCTCCCTCTTAGCATCAAAATTAATGTGGTGGGAGCAGTGGTGTGTGTTTGTGTGTGTATATGTCACTCACTTTCACGTTTATGTGCACACACAATACACAGTTGCCTTAATGGACCACAATCTGCATCTACCGTAATTTCTCGTGTATAATGCGCATTTTTTACACCCCAAACTTGTCAAATGTCAATAGTGCGCAATATACATTGGTATAGGAGAAAATAGAAAAAACTTTCCCACTTTTATGAAAAAGCTGTACACTTTCATTCCAAAATGCCACTGCCACCTACAGGTTATGAAAAAGGTGTACACTTTCATTCTAATATGCCACCGCCACCTAGTGGTTATGAAAAAGGTGTAACCTACACTTTCATTCCAATAAGACAGGGGGTACACATGACTGCATTTTTGTACAGTTGTGCTCATAAGTTTACATACCCTGTTAGAATTTGTGAAATAATTGTTTTTAAAAATATGACTGACTGAACAACGACCATCATTAATTTCTTTATGGTTATGTTTTGTTTCGTATTCGTCTGGAATCTGTGAGCTGGTTTAACGCGCTGCATGGCTGGCGTAATGATAATGCTTTTCTGAAATGCTTGACCGTTTAATTTGAAAATCATTAAAATAAAATTAAATGCGTTTCGCCTGGCCCTTCATGTTTTCTTTAGAGAATTGTACACATCTTACAGATTCTGCCTGGGTAATCAAAACATATGAGCACAACAGTTTTTTTTTTTCTCATTTATTAAATAAAAGTAGGGCTGTGAACTTCCAAAATAAGAGCAAGTAAATAAAACAAGTATTACGTGTTCAAATAAAGTGCTTCACTTCAGAATAATTCTCGACGCTGTCATGTACAGTATATTAGAATACAAAAGCTAATTTATGTTTAGCCTTATCACGTGACTCTTGATGTAGTACTGTAAATATCTGACCACCAATAAAGTTATTTAAAAAAAAAAAAAAAAAACGTCGGCGGTGTGGGACAGACAACACGTAATGCCGACTACAAGAAAAATTTCGTCTT
Organism: Phyllopteryx taeniolatus; assembly: GCF_024500385.1. Taxonomy (NCBI): domain Eukaryota; kingdom Metazoa; phylum Chordata; class Actinopteri; order Syngnathiformes; family Syngnathidae; genus Phyllopteryx; species Phyllopteryx taeniolatus. The sequence continues at coordinate 14,168,549 of NC_084504.1, read as the reverse complement.
TCACGATTGCACTATGTCAGACTTCTGCGATAAAATCTTGTATTCCGATGCCACCATATCCCGTTTTTTATGATCACTGGGCTTCATCTTGTCAACTCAAACGCGACCGGATACACTTGTTACTATTGCGACGACAACAATAATGGATCGCGCCGTGTGTTTATAAGAACAAAATGGGGGAAAACGTGTATTGATGGTCACTGGTTCTTGGGAGAGGATGTTCGTTCAAGGCTTGCTTGAAGTATGTTCACGCAATTTCAATACGTTACGGCTTGCAAGTAGGCAACAAAACGTTATGTAGCCTAGCAAGCTAGTGCTAGCACTAATGATTGTAGGCGAACATGCGAGCGTTCTGTCGAATCATGCGCTAAGGTTTCGGTGTGGGTGAAGTCATTTAATTAAAAATAAAGTAATTTAATTACAGTAAATTAGCACCCATTATTTCTGTCATGTTGTAATGTTGGTTTGACCTGACTGATTAGAATACATGATCTGACTAGAGCAGTGATTTCCAACCTTTATGGAGCCAAGGCACATATTTTACAATTGAAAAATCTCATGGCACACCAACAAACAAAAATATCACAAAAAGCGGATACATTAATTGCTGTATGTACTTCCTGCCATCTAATAGAAGAGCATTCATTTATTCTGTCTGTCACTATGCCTCACTGGCATAAATAGATGAACCAAAGATACATTATTTATTGTAAATATAATTTTTTGAGCAATTAAGTACACAAGTATATGCAGTCAATGAACAAGTCATTTAAATAGACATATTGCTCCATCTTGTGATCTGCTCTGTTATCGTTTTTTTAAACTCGCCGATTGGCCCCAAAAATTCTGATCGTGTAAAACCTAGTAAAAATGCATTATACATAAGTAGAAGGGTTTTTCAGAATTTTGAGGTCAACTTTGGGGGTGCGTATTATACATGGATGCACATTATACACGCAATATTACGGTATCTTATCTATCAGCTAAGTCTTTAGAGAAATGTACTGGGAATGGTGTGCTTGTTTACGTTTAGGTACTTACTGTACTGTGTTGGCATGTCAAGTCTGCACTAAGTTGCTGATTTAATGTGGCTTTAACTACATTAATATTTAAGTTATTGTTTCATGTTGATGACATAATTCTGTAACTTGTGTGGCGTAAATTACCAATTAATGGGTACGGTTAAGCTAATGCTTTTTTTGTACTGTGGATAAGTGATATTCCTGCCACTTGGCAGCTGCCGAAAGTAACTAAAAAGTTACTTTTTTCTAATTTAGTTACTTTTGATATCAAGTAATCAGTAAAGTAATTAAGTTACTTTTAAGCTAAAGTAATCAGTAAAGTAACTAAGCTACCTTTTCAAGGTAACTGTGGCAACACTGCTCCTGGGTGTAAAATGTCTCATTTTCCAGTTTTCTTTAACACAGCATGCCATCCATTGCAATATACATATTCCATTTTTTTCTCCACAATTAAAACCGTTCCCAGGTGCCAAGGATAAGCTCTCCTTAGCCTGATGACCTAGGGTGTTGCGAGTAATCAAGTGGATTCTTCTTGCGGAAGTAATGAAGTGCCCGTAAAGACAATAAAAACATACTTCACATACTTGTCAATTAGTTTTCAGATCTGTGAATGTGTCGCATGCAGAGTACACATAGCCAAACACAAATACCCCATCTGGACTCCAGGCCGTCGCTTGAAAGTGCCACTGGCTGTGCGCCTAGCCTATTTGCCTAGTCATGGGTGGAGTAACTGTGTGGGGTTGTTATGTCAATTAGGTCATTCAGAATAGTTTGCTCATAGACACTAAATGGTTTGCTCGACACGTCAAAAATAGGCAGAAAACAAGAAATTTTGTTTTTCTCATTTCACACTTAATGTGTGGGCAGGCACTCCAGAGACCAAACGATTTGTATACAAGTGATGAAAAAGTCAATTTTCCATAATAAGTCCCCTTTTAAGTACCAGCTTTTTAAAATTTATTTATTTTTTTATTTTTGTAATTTTTTTTAATATAACCTGCTCTTGAATTGAAGACCTCCATGCCCCCATTGCTGACTCGGGGCATTGTACATCTTTTAAACAATTTAAAATGACTGCAGTACTCAAAAGAGAATAAAACATTTGTGAACCCACAAAAGTTTTCCCTGCTTGAATGAAAAGGATGCTGAAGGCTGTTTCTAGAAATGGGATGAATCGAATTTTAATTCCTTTAAACACCACCACATCAATTGTTCGCTTTTCTTCGCTTTCTGATTCAGGCAAGATGACAAAGAAAGCCCTCACCTTTTGAATTAAGTTGATGTAACTCCAATGCAAGGTTTTTCAACCTTTCAAACCTACGAAGGAGACAGCAAATCGTTGTTTCATTAAATCCGCCCAATAACAAAACATTCCAGGTTCTGCTGCCTCAAGGTTCTTCTACAATACATTTTATCAGTGTCTTCACTCAGTGTTTCATAAAAAGTCTCTAACCACATAAAAATGCATTCACAAGGTGTTTAGTAAATACAAAAGCAAGAGGCAGCGCTGGAACCCTGAAATCTAAGACTGTTTTAGCCAATGAGAAGCCCTGAAATCTAAGACTGTTTTAGCCAATGAGAAGCCTCAAGAAAGTCCTATATACTGTAGTAGTCTACAGCTTAGCTTCACAGTTTGTTAAGGTCTTAAAGGAAACATGTTTTTCACAGTTTAGTACTGTTTGCCAGAGTCTTAACGGGTCTCGGAAATTCTTCGGTCAGGATAAGGATAAAGAATGACAGAAAACTAAGAATTCCCTTGTAACACCCTGAATTAAATCAGTTGGTCTTGGAGGGGTGGGGGGTTTCTGGCTTATATTAATAACGATTACGGTTTTCGTTACCATGATGACCGGGGAGGAGTTTAGTTCATTGTTAAGTTTGTGAAGCTAAGTTGCAAACTTGGCGACTTAATGACTTTATTTGGTGACTTTTTTGCTCCTTCTAGCAACATTCGTTTTTTTAAAGCGACTAGCAACAAATCTAGCGACTCTTGGTGGTGTTACTGGAGACTCTTGAGACTCCCTCCAGAGACAATGTTCACCCCTCTGTGTACGGACTTAAATGTAATCACATCTTCATGAAGCCACTGCTTATTGACTAATGCAAACATACCTATACCTGCCCCTATAACAACTAGATTGTATTTTCACCGGATGAGGCAGCACTTAAGCACGTAGCTGCCGAATTAATTTAATTAATGTTCATAATCCCTCACGGAATTGAGAAAGGAGGAATGTGAAAGGGACACTTAAACAGTGCCAGGAAGCAGACGAGCATCTCTCCAACAACTTGTTGCCATTTTTACATTTTGTCCAGAGCAGGAATTGAACCATGACCATCCAGTTCCAAAGCCCAAGTATTTACGGATAAAATACTGCAACACCTTATTCTGGGTCAATTAGTATTCAGATCTGTGAATGTGGCTCATGTAGCAAATGCCTAAGCCAAACATTCTAGCTTGTAACACTGGTCCAATCTGTACAATACTCCTGCTCTGCTTAGGTTTTGGCTTTGACGTGCTAGTTGGACTGGAGCCGTTGTTGAAAAATGGATATTTGGCCAGCGAAAAGGCTGCAGGGCAGCTTGCGAGGACGACAGCGCCCTGTTGCAAGCATGCCCATATTTGGAAGTGCTGACGTAGCAGACTACCAGGAAGTAACAGGAAGGGTTTTCCCGCTGGTAAACGAGAAGAAGACTCTACCTCAGCAATATTTATTTGCCATTGTTGCAAAAGAAAGCTCTGGCTTTGGTTATTTTAGGGAAGAGGAGGAGGAGGAGGAAACAAGCAGTAGCAAAGAAAAACTACTTGTACACAAGAAATTATAAAGTCATAACATAGTATGTCCACTTTAATGGCCGATGACGGCTAGCTCGCTAACATAGGCCCATAAACTCAACTCTGCTCCTTGTCAGACAGCACAAACTCAAATCAGAGTTTGTTGTTTACAAGGCACTATACCAATGGTGCCTTGGTTCCAAAATTCAATTTTTAGTAATTTAAGAGACTGAACCAATCAAAAGCTTCCTCTTCCTCAGGCCAAGGAGGTGATAATCCAGCTGGTGCCCCCAAGCACCTCGCCCCTGTCAATGGCGGCCGCCCATCGCCCGCCCCCCCCCAGGCCGCTGCCGTGCCAACTGGGCCTTTGCCAGGCAGCTCCGTAGCTCCTCAGCCAATGGGCCAGCAAGTGTCCCCCATGCTGCAGATGCAACAGAAGCAGAACCGCGTCACGCCCATCCAGAAGCCTCAGGGCTTGGACCCGGTGGGCATCCTACAGGAGAGGGAGTATAGGTAGAAAGACTGTGTTTCGTATCCCTAAAGTGATTGATTGGAAATAATCACTTTCATAATGACGTCCACCAGGCTGCAGGCTCGGATTGCGCATCGCATCCAAGAACTGGAGAGTCTGCCGGGCTCCCTTCCACCCGACCTGAGGACCAAGGCCACAGTTGAGCTCAAGGCACTCCGGCTCCTGAACTTCCAGCGACAGGTAATCAGAATTTTTTTTCTCTTGACCGGATTAGAGAGCACCATGATGTCCCATTTGTATTTGAATTGTTTATTTTGTTGCACCTCTATGTATACAGTACAGAGGAACCACTTATGTGGAACACAATCCATTCAGTTTACCCAATGAGATCAGCTTTGCCTCTTAAAACCTATATACTGTAAGTAACGTTTCAACGTTTTTAACTGTCATAGAAGTATGAGCAGATTTTAAACAGTCTAAAATTAATGTTAGAAACAATAAAACACTCTTCATGTAAAGTTCACGTTTCACAAAAGTAAAATATGAAATCAACCACTAATGTAAAAGAAAATGCACACCTATAACTCTCCTACCTTGTAATCTCAAGGGTTATGCATAAGGTGGTGGCCAGCTCACTAAAATGTCCTATAACATGTTATTTATTTTTGTATTTCTAGGGAACCCAAGGATGCCGATTACATAAATCTAAAAACGCTTAAACTTTACTTCCTTAAGTATGACAATATTAGTACATTAGAAACAATAAAACGCTCAATGGTGAATGGCGGCTGGCTAGTTAAGGGCTAGCTAATGGCTAACTAGCTGCTAGCACAAACTAATGTAGAATAATATATTTTTGTATTTCCAAAAAGAGTGGAATGAGGCAGGAGTCACAGCTTCAAAAACCACCACATCTTAAATTGTACTTCCTTAAGTCCACAGATATGCTCAATATTAGTAGTTACAAACAATAAAACAACCTTTAAACATTTGGTTAACTTTAGTGTTGGTTTGCGGCTAACGCAAGAAGCTCTCTACTCACTGCTTCTTGCCAAACAGCATGCACAGGTGGCCTGAAATGCCCAACAACAGTCACAGAAGATCCAAATCGTAGGACATTTAAAATGTATTTTTCCTAGAACTATTGCTGGAACTACAAAATTCGATGACTTTAGGTTTTTTTTTTCCCTTCTCCCTCTGAAACCTGTCTGTTTAGCTGCATCGTCATACAAAATGATGGGGTCTGTATGCCTTTTATGTTGGAACAGTTTTGCTTTGTAACAGGAGTGTTTGAAATACTCCGTCTCTGTCACAGATGCAGGTTTTTGTGGTGTTGAGGCAAAAGGATGGAGGACCCAATTGCAGGGAAGCAGGGAGGCAAGGCTGGAATGCAGTAGTCTCAGAAAAGTATTGACAAAAAGGCAAACAAGGATCATGGAAAAATCTAAATACTAAATTAACAAAGTCCCAGAAAATCAAGAATCAAAGTAACATAGAAACACTCAGAATAAACCCACCAACATAAGAAGAAGAATCATCTTTATTGTCATGAACATGCATAACATGACAAGGGATACGTGACCACAGCAACAACATAAATAAACTCTGTTTCAGAGACAGACTGAAAGAAACCAGGGAAGTAAATACAAGCTAACTGACGAGATAACGAGGCACACCTAGACAAGACATGAGTGGCTGGAGGGAGCTGTTTGGTAGACAAAAGGAACAGGGCTAACGAAAACAGGTGCCAGCGTGCCCATCCTGTGAGGGTTGGAAATTCTTTCCCAGGCAGACAAAAATCAAGGTTCTAGGTTCACCCTTTTAATGAAAGGTGACCAGTTTTTCTTGAAGTTATCCATTTGGTTATCACGTTTTGCAGAGATGTTTTCTAGTGTTACATCCTCTATGACAAGATTTTGCCTTTGGTTGATGCTAGTAGCTTGTTTATCTTTCAAATTTAATACATTTTTTTAGCAATTGCTCAAATTACACGTATCAGTTGAGCATGTTTCTTTGGGAGGTTTATTACTTTAAGATCACCCAATTGATAAATATTAGGAGCAAGTGAGAATAAGATAGTGTATTCGGTACAATGAGTGCCGACTACAGTATATGTAGATTGACTAAAGCCCATTTTATACTATATTGCGTAACGTGTGATCTATTGAGTTCGGTGGTTATGCCATTTTCCTCTCTCCCTAGCTGAGGCAAGATGTGGTGGCATGTATGCGGCGGGACACCACCCTGGAGACAGCCCTCAACTCTAAGGCGTACCGCCGCAGCAAGCGACAGACGCTGCGGGAGGCACGAATGACAGAGAAACTGGAGAAGCAGCAGAAGCTGGAGCAGGAGAAGAAGCGCCGGCAGAAGCACCAGGTTGGGAAAAGAAACCTACCATGGTAAAATTAAGGCTACGTTCATACTGCAGGGCATGATGTCCTAATCAGATTTTGTTTTAAATCCAATCTTTTTAGGTAATCGTTTACATTACAAAAACAAATGCAACTTCTAATCTGAACAGAATGGGTCTGTGAAGTGACATGCATGCGGACAAAACACAGCGTCACGTTACGCATGCGAGTCGCAGTGTGTTTACAGAAGTAAATATGGCCACCCGTGTAGGTCTGCGTCCTGATAAATTTGTGGCAATTTCAAGGATTTTTTGTAACCGGGGCCAACATTTTCTTATATTTATAAGTTCTAAAGTCAGTTCTTCTTTTCCCCATTGACTGTTTTCTGGCTACGTATCTGATTTTCTTGTACATACAAGTGAGGCCTAGGTTGGATATGAAAACGATATGAATTGTACTGTTCACAGACATGAAAAAAATCAGATATATGTCACATCGGGCAAAAAAATTGGAATTGACCTGCAGTGTGAACGTAGCCTAAGACACGAGCCAAGGAGCGCCAATGCGTCAAGCTTGCTGATTTTTTTTGTGTTTTCCAGGAGTACCTCAACAGTATTCTCCAGCATGCCAAAGACTTTAAAGAGTACCACCGATCTGTGTCGGGGAAAATGCAGAAGCTCACCCGAGCCATTGCCACCTGGCACACAAACACAGAGCGGGAGCAGAAGAAAGAGACAGAGAGGATAGAGAAGGAGAGAATGAGAAGACTTATGGTAATAAACTTGATTCAACAACATAATATATTTTACTATACCGTATTAGGAATAATTCACTAAAATTAAAAGAAAAACAGAAGAGCACGGATTTCTCAGGGTCTTGGTCAACATCTGTGTCCCACTCCGACCTGAAGCCCCTTTCGAGCAGCCCACAATCCGAGCAGGCCTGGGCACTTAGCTCCTGAGCAAATATCTGAACATGGAAAAGATCCAGAGAGGCAATCACTCTGGAGGTCTTGGTTTATGAAATATGCAAAAATGTCTGAAAATATAGTGAAACTTTGATTTGGTAAAGCTGAAAATAGTATCACAAGCCTCTCTTGCAACTGATGACAGCAAGCCTTCTTTTCAAATCCCAGGCCGAGGATGAGGAGGGCTATCGAAAACTTATCGACCAGAAGAAGGACAAGCGTCTAGCCTACCTTCTGCAGCAGACGGATGAGTATGTGGCCAACCTCACCACCCTGGTGTACGAGCACAAAGCTGCACAGGCGGCGAAGGAGAAGAAGCGGAGGAAGAAGAAGAAGGTAGTACGTACAATGATAGACATCAAAACTACCATAACGGCGACCCAATATGTTAAACATGAATGTGCTCTATGTGTAGAGGATGGACGGAGAAGGTGGCGAAGGCACCAGTGCCATTGGACCTGATGGAGAGGTAAGTCAACGGGTGTTCATCTAAAACATAAGATTATCTGTTTCAGCTTGCCTCCTCACCTTGCCCACCTCAAACACACCCACTCACTTCACGCAGAAAGCTTCTCTGAATAAACAATTTGACTGGCTAAATTGCTTTCACCTCCTATTTACTTGCCCTTTTGTTTAAAGCATGACATTATCTTTTTTCGTGGAGTTTTCTTCCTCACTACTTGACTGCCTTGGACACACCCACTCTCTCCACTTTCTGAGCTCCTCTGAATAAAATAGCTACATAATTAACTAGCGAGACTGCTTTAACCCCCCTTTTTTCCTCAGTGTTTTCTTGTTTTAAAGTGTGACATTCTCAGTTTACCCTGAAATCACTTCCTTACCACTTGCCTGCCTTGCAGACGCTTACTCGCTCCCCTCACATACTTAAGCTTCTCTGAATAAACGCTTCAACACCCTTTTTTTTTTTGCTGCTTTCTTGTACATTATCTGTTTTCCCTGTACTATCTTCCTCCGCCTCACGGAAGCCAACTCGCAAAGCTACAAAAAAAAAAAAGTAAAGATTTAAGTGTTTGCTTCTTTTTACCTGGAATGACTTTATCTCCTTTATGGGCAAATTTACTTTGTAGGTCTTTTTAATGCAGCTGTTAATCTGAGCCAGTCTGCAGAGACCCAACAACCTATGATAACAAGTTTGGAATTAGGATTTATTATTTGTATACAGTTTAAATGGAGACTCAGCAAGGCGGAGACAAAGAAATTACTTATTTCAAAAGGGAGGCCAGATAAAAACATTGGCCATTGTCCAAATAATTATTGTCATTGTACAGGGTAACTTTTCCATTCATTCATCCATCCATCCATCCATCCATTTTCTACCGCTTATCCGAGGTCGGGTCGCGGGGGGAGTAGCTATAGCAGGGACGCCCAGACTTCCCTCTCCCCAGCCACTTCATCCAGCTCTTCCGGGGGGATCCCGAAGTGTTCCCAGGCCAGCCGAAGGATGTAGTCTCCCCAGCGTGTCCTGGGTCTTCCCCGGGGTCTCCTCCCGGTGGGACGTGCCCGGAACACCTCACCAGGGAGGCGTCCGGGAGGCATCCGAATCAGATGCCCAATCCACTTCATCCGGCTCCTCTCAATGTGGAGGAGCAACGGCTCTACTCTGAGATCCTCCCGGATTACCGAGCTTCTCACCCTATCTCTAAGGGAGAGCCCGGACACCCTGCGGAGGAAACTCATTTCGGCCGCTTGTATCCGGGATATTGTTCTTTCGGTCACGACCCACAGCTCGCGACCAACGTAGATCGACCGGTAAATCGAGAGCTTCGCCTTTCGGCTTAGCTCCTTCTTTACCACAGCGGATCGATACAAAGTCAGGATCACTGTATACGCTGCACCGATCCCCGTCGATCTCCTGTTCCATTCTTCCCTCACTCGTGAAGAAGACCCCAAGATACTTTTAACTCCTCCACTTGGGGAAGGATCTCATCCCCAACCTGGAGAGGGCACGCCACCCTTTTCCGACTGAGGATCATGGTCTCAGATTTGGAGGTGCTGATTCTCATCCCAGCCGCTTCACACTCAGCTGCGAACCGGACCCCCTCGACCCCTCGGCTGGGCCTAGAAATTCTGTCCATGAAAGTTATGAACAGAATCGGTGACAAAGGGCAGCCTTGGCGGAGTCCAACCCTTACCGGAAACGAGTCGGACTTACTGCCGGATATGCGGACCAAACTCTGACTCCGGTCGTACAGGGACCGAACAGCCCGTATAAGGGGGTTCGGTCGAACGCCTTCTCCAAATCCACAAAACACATGTAGACTGGTTGGGCGAACTCCCAGGCAGAAAAACGATCGATGGTCGCAATGTGCAGAATTCATCTCAATATTAAAATCATAATATCAAATGGATTTGGGTTTTTCAGAGGGCGGGAAATAGGCACATATGTAAACTAGAGGAATCAGGACAAAGGTCATTTGGAAATAGCAATGAGGCATACTACATTTTGTTTTCCTACTTGTGCTTTGTTTACAGCCCATGGACGAGAGCAGCCAGATGAGTGAGCTACCCGTCAAGGTAATCCAGACGGAAACCGGCAAAGTTTTGCAAGGCACCGATGCGCCTAAATCCAGCCAGCTGGAGGCCTGGCTCGAGATGAACCCCGGGTAAGGAGACTGACTATGCTTTTTCTATCAGTCATCTCTTATGAATTATGCAATGTACAAGTGGTAACTTTCCGTACTTACTGCAGGTACGAAGTGGCGCCAAGGTCGGACAGCGAGGAGAGCAGTTCTGAGTTTGAGGAAGAGGTCAGTGAGTCACAAATGTCTCTTGCACTGCAATTATTATTGGTTATTTTTACTTAAACACACATACACAGAGGGAAGTACAGGGGTCGAGTGCAGTGTTTCCCCAACCATTATTGAGCCAAAGCACATATTAAAAAAAAAAAAAATCTCACGGCACACCACCAAACAAAAATGTACATCAACTTATGATTGAGTTTTTCGTGATACGAGCCATCGCTTGGTCGAATTTTTATTTATTTTTTATTTTTTATTTTTTTGTCTTTGTCTTGAGTTGCGATCAAGAAGTTGAGTAATGAGCGCTAAATGGTAGTAGTGAACTTCTCAACAAGCAGCAGATATTGACAAAGTGCATGCTTCAAGCTGTTTATTTCCACTCCCAGTTGGCTTGAACAAGTTTCAACAAAAAAACCCGGTAATTACATGTTGTGTATAAAACTAAACTATTAAACTATACCACATAGCTAATGAAAGTTCGCTATCTTAATACTAACGCAATGAAAATAGCCATAGACCAGCTAACGAAACTAGCATTGCTGTTCCGGTAGTAGTAACCCTTTAAGTAATGGATGTCTGAGCACAAATGGTGGAGAAGCACATGCAGACAGACAGTCTAACAATACTCACAGGTATTGGTGGAACTGTTTTTAAAAACCCTCCAAATGGTTCGGTTCGACTGCTTCACTTCGGTCCGCATGTGTCCCATTCGGTTCAAAACCCTCAACTCTTTTTATGTTAGCCAAGATGGTGGCGTGCATGGTTGCGGCTGCACATTATGAATCCCACGTTTTAGGCAGTACATGTCATTTGTGTCTTGCCCTTCCAGTGATGCATCAGCCGATCATATTGCAGTGGGGTGCGTCGCCAGAGATCTTGCATTGGAGACAGCAAAATCTTCATTTGATTTCAAATCCATTGTGGTTGTGTTTGAAGCCAAAAAGATGACAATTATGTTCATATCCCAATATTTATGGACCTCACTAGAAGATGACTTTTATAGAGTGAACTTTATACATGGGCTGAGCTCTTTCATGTATATTTACCATCAATAGAACGCTGTTGATCCAAGGCACCTATTTTACATTAGAAAATCAACAACACCAAACAAAAATTAAATAACAGAATACTCAAATAATAATCTTGTATCAATTTAGTCACAAATGTACTTACTCATTGTGAAATATGGACTCGTTTAGTTGAACACAAAGCTGATATATTTGCAGGGAGCCATGACCTGTTCTTTTGTGTGAATTGCAACAGAATGATACGCAGGTTTATTGTACCTTTTGCCATCCAATGGAAGAGCATTTGTTCTGCCTGTCACTAAACGCTGCTGACATAGATAGAACAGCACATCTATATTTCTGATTTATTAAAAAAATATCCATCCATTATCTGAGCCGCTTATCCTCACAAGGGTCGCGGGAGCGCTGGAGCCTATCCCAGCTATCATCAGGCAGGAGGCGGGGTACACCCTGAACTGGTTGCCAGACAATCGAAGGGCACATATAAACAAACAACCATTCACACTCACATTCACACCTACGGGCAATTTAGAGTCTTCAATTAACCTATCATGCATGTTTTTGGGATGTGGGAGAAAACCAGAGTGCCTGGAGAAAACCCACACAGGCACGGGGAAAACATGCAATCTCCACACAGGCGGGGCCGGGGATTGAACCCGGGTCCTCAGAACTGTGAGGCAGACGCTCTAACCAGTCGTCACCGTGCCGCCTCTTTTTTTCTTCTCAAACTTAAATAATACATGGGTTCAAATATTCATGATTTTTTTTTTTTTTAAACAATATAATGAGTGGACGATCATTCATGTTAATGTTTATTTCAAGACCTTTGAATTTGTGGTTAGACGAAGAGTGCCGAGGGCTGGAGGGAGTTTTGGTGCTGAGCAGGTCGCCAGACGTGCGTCATTAGTGGATATTTGCCCACACTTTTCCTTGCCTAATGAAGGAGGGCCATTGTGGGTTTTGATGTTAATTCCATTTGTAGATGATCTAATTCATTGTCCAGTGAGCAAACGTTGGAAAGGAATACGTTTAGTAGCGGCGTTCTGCAGAGGTTAGCTTTTACCTTAGATATCAGCCTACCGCGACAACTGTGCTTCTGCATCAAGCCAAACCACATCTGCTTGCACTTCTGTCGGCTTGAACTACTAAGCGAGTCCACTGCTTCGTAGACCAATGTGTCTTGCTCTAAGCTGTGCTCCAAAGGTCGTACGTCGTGAACTCAAAGTCACTGAATGATCGTAATTTCAGCAAGTGCTGGCGAACATATGCTAATTTACTGTGGATATTGACTATTTATCGTGTCGTAGGTGAAGAATTGTGAATCCATGTATGTCAATGCAGCAGCAGCAACAACCGCTGCCAACCAACGCCCCACTGCATGAGGCGGCTGTTGTTATCGGTCCAGTTTTGTTTATATCGGATCGATCAGTGTGACGCCATCCATCCATCCTTCCATTTTCTTCCCCTTATCTGAGGTCGGGTCGTGGGGGCAGTAGCTTTAGCAGGGAAACCCAGACTTCCCTCTCCCCAGCCACTTCATCCAGCTCTTCCGGGGGATCCTGAGGCGTTCACAGGCCACCAGAGAATCTTATTTCTCACCATCTTGGAGTCCTTCAGGTGTTTTTTTAGCAAACTCCATGCGGGCTTTCATGTGTCTTACACTGAGGAGAGGCTTCCGTCGGCTCACTGTGCCATAAAGCCCCGACTGGTGGAGGGCTGCACTGATGGTTGACTTTCTCCCATCTTCCGACTGCATCTCTGGAGCTCAGCCACAGTGATCTTTGGGTTCTTCTTTACCTCTCTCACTAAGGCTCTTCCCCCTCCAATTGCTCAGTTTGGCCGGACGGCCAGCTCTAGGAAGGGTTATGATCGTCCCAAACGTCTTCCATGGAGGGCACTGTGCTCTTAGGAACCTTAAGTGCAGCAGAATGTTTTTTGTACCCATGGCCAGATCTGTGCCTTGCCACAATTCTGTCACTGAGGTCATCAGGCAGTTCCTTTGACCTCATGATTCTCATTTGCTCTGACATGCACTGTGAGCTCTGAGGTCTTATATAGACAGGTGTGTGGCTTTCCTAATCAAGTCCAATCAGTTTAATCAAACACAGCTGGACTCCAATGAAGGTGTAGAACAATTTTAAGGATGATCAGAAGAAATGAACAGCACCCGAGTTAAATATATGAGTGTCACAGCAAAGGGTCTGAATACTTATGGCTGTGTGATATTTCAGTTTTTCTTTTTTAATAAATCAGCAAAGAATTCAGCAAAAAATTCAACAATAATGTTTTTTTCTGTCAATATGGGGTGCTGTGTGTACATTAATGTGGGAAAAATGAACTTAAATGATTTTAACAAATGGCTGCAATATAAAAAAGAGTGAAAAATTTAAGGCGGTCAGAAAACTTGCTAGCTAGTGGTTGGCACGTCTGCCTTGCAGTTTTTTAAGGTTCTGTGTTCTGGTCTTCCTGTGTGTAGTTTGTATATTATCCCTGTGCTTGTGTTGGTTTTCCATGGGTACTCCGACTTCCTTCCACATTCCAAAACCATGCTTTTTAGGTTAATTGAAGATGCTAAAATTGTCCATTAATGTGATTGTGACTATGAATGGTTGTTTGTCCTTTATGGGCCTCCTGCAACCCTAATGAAGTCCTATATAGAAAATAAAGGATGGACAATAAAACCCCACACTTTTAATCCACTAGGGGGCTGTAGCTGTACACATTTCAGCTGGACTCCACATCAGGGCTACTTATTGTAATAAATATACACTTGTGTGTCCTCAAAGTGTATTTTATTTCACTAGGAGGAAGAGGAGACAGCCAAGGGCGAAAATGACAAGACCATAGAAGATCCCATTGTAGAGACAAAGCACATTATCGAGTATTGTATTCCTTGTCTTCTTTTTTAACAAGTAGCATATAATAATTGAATGGAGGACATGAGTTTGATGTTGACACATACACACACATACACACAATCAGGTCGGCCAAGCAGGACGTGGATGATGAGTACAGCGTGCCGACGGACGAGACCAGCCTACAGTCCTACTACGGCGTGGCGCATGCCGTCATCGAGAGGGTGGAGAAGCAGTCGTCTCTTCTGATCAACGGCTCACTCAAACACTACCAGGTACACGCTTACAGTGTGCACTGTGTAGTGCTTATGTTTCCATATGAACCCAACCATGTGACATGTTAACTTTGAAAAGGTTTCACCTTTTTTTCCCCAAAATATTGAAGACAATTCAGGCTAGACCAAACGGGGGTTCTCAAACTGGCCATCAGTGAGCCTAGCTTGGGGGTCCGCCTAACAAGTTACAATACATTTTTTCGTATGGTATTATTTAATAAATATCATAGAGCATACCTACATATGGGGACCGGTAGCCACTAAAACAAACATATTAAACCAATTACTCCTTCCTACCTTAGCTATGGAGCCATTAAAAGCTCTGATATGACGTGACATATGACATCAGTCTTAGAGTCTTATTTATTTATTCCCAAACAGAGGTTGTATTATTACAGGAATGAAGTCCTATATATTTTTTTGTCTTGAAAATTTTTTTTAGAATGTAGTCCGATCTTTTTTTCATCAATACAGCCACGGAAAAAAAATATTAGACCACTCTCGTTTCTTCAGCATTTTGTTCGTTTTTAATGCTTGGTAAAACTAAAGTTACATTTGTTTGGACAAATTTAATGATGACAACAAAAATAGCATGTCATTTATAGTTTTCTTTTAAATAACATTTAATTTAAGAGCTGATGTCTAGCCATTTTCCATGGTTTTCTTGATAGTAACCAAAATCTCTGGGAATACAATTAAGATTAACAGAGCTGCCAAATGTCACCTCCATATTTTGTTACCTTTGGGCATCGTTTGAATTTGAGCGATTCTGCTCCTGATTGCTCATTTCGATTCCAGTTCCAAACGATTCTTGATTCCGATTCTTTTAGGGGGCTGGGTCAAAAAGTTTGAATGGGTTAAATAAAGGGTGTCCAAATTATGAACATCGATTTTCTTAGCAGCCTGCAGCATACACTAAAATGAACATTTGACTAACCCTTCTTATCCAGTATCATGTTACGTTCCAGGTCTAGGGAAAACCCAGAACCTAACTTGATCTGATTCTTCCTACTCCCAAGTAAGGCCAGCGCCACCAAGTCACACGGTTTACAATGTTTATTAAAATTTCAGAGGGAGAAATAAAAAAACAACCCTATCTGTCTGTTCTCAAAACAAAGATGAAAAATGAAAGACACACTCTTACCTCACTCCTAACCCAACCCACCGTCCTGCAACCATCTGCTGGTTCAAAAGACCTTTGGTCCCTCCTCCTCCACCTGTTCACAGTCAAGCCACACATATCCTTGCACTCACATTCATACCAAAGGGAACAGTCTCCCAAGAAAGAACAGTCATGAGCAATACAACATAAGACAACTAAACATGTAACACCTCCCCACCTAAAAGTCAAACGTATATCCCCTAATACATGTTTGATTCAATAAGAGCGGGATAGCGTGTCTCTGGTTCACACAATCTTGCGGAGGGCATCTGAGCTTGGACATGGATCCAACTTCAGGGACTTTTTAAGCTTGGCAAGCACCAACTTATAGGTCTCCATGGTGACCGAGTCGGAGCCAATGACATTGCTGAAGCACTGGTATGTGACAGCGAGGATGTGGTGGACTTGGCTGTAGTTCAGCACTGCAAATGGAAGTCCAGTGAGTATGTTGGGCTGCTCCAGGGCCGGGTACACAGACAACCCGCTGAAGGTGCCGGTGTGGAGGGAGCGCAAAAAGGGCGCTGAGCTGCCGCAAAGGTAGTCTGCGCTCTTTTAGTTGGCCACGGAGCTGTAAGACAAGACTGTCACGTTCAGATCTCTGTGCTGCAGGAATCACCTGATTCGGTTTACCTGAGATCTGACAAATGTGGCATGAATGATGGAATTTCACTACGTCTTATGTAAATCCTGGCCAAAAGAAATATCGGAGAACACGATATATTTTTTAATTCCTAGGTGGCCGGACATATGATGGTCATGAGCTAAAACTCAGGACCTGGGAACAAAAGGCTTGTGGAACCACTGTTTGACGCACTGACTCTGGCGTGACGCTACCACCAGAAGACCAGTGGCGCATTAAAACACCCTCCTCAATTAGATACAATACAGACTTTCCCCCGCTGGTTTTGTCCAACAGAGAAAAGCAAGGAGACAGAGTACCATCATTTTGTTGAGCTTTATTTAGCTGTTCTTTATCCACAGACAACATACCCTCCTCCCCATCCGGCTGGAGCCCTGCCCCGATAGGCATAATTTCCGAACACTCCGGCGGTGAACTTTCTCCCTGCCTGTGCACGAGTCACAGCACACACACAAAAAGGAAATTATTCTGGCCCAGCCGTATCAACATTACACGCACTCACGGACGTGTTTACAATTACTTCCAGTGCGGGAAAAACCTTTCCACCTGCCAAATCATTTCTGAGAATAAGGTCAACTCTATCTAGAGCAGTGATTTCCAACCTTCATGGAGCCAAGGCACATATTTTGGTATTGAAAAATCTCACTGCACACCAACAAATAAGAATGTCAAAAAAAGTGGATACATTAATTACTGTATGTACTTCCTGCCATCTAATAGAAGAGCATTTATTGGTTGTCTGTCACTATGCCTCACTGGAATAAATAGATGAACAAAGATACATTATTTCTTGTAAATAAATAATTTTTGGAGCAATTACGTCAAATTTTATAATTTCCCACGGCACACCTGAAGAGCGCTCACGGCACACTGGTTGAGAATCACTGATCTATAGGTAACTGAGGACACATGGCAGTTTGAACTTTTCCTGACACCAATTTCGAAGCCAATTGAACGAAATCCAATGGGGCGCTATTACACTCAATTTAGCACACCAAGCCAACACATCTGAACCACAATATGATTGAGAAAGGGAGTACATCACCACAAATCAGAGATTTGTTAGCGCCAGTATCTGTAGGATAATTATGGGTACACTCTCTCGCCACCAACAAGAGAGACAGAACCCTGTGATATAAATGGCCTAAAGTCTTCTTCAATTTGCGTTTTGTCTTGCTCCATCACAGTCTCCTCAATCGAGGGTGCGTTAACTTGAATTGGAGTGATTGGCGATGCCTTGGTACATCTGGTTTGCTTTCTACTCATGACAATAAAAACACTTACATGTTTCAGTCGTGGTCGTGTCACTAGCCAAATTTTGACTGGTAAATCTACGGGACCTATTGGGAAATCTAACTTTGTGGTCTGCAGGGACCATCCGGGGAATATAAAACAACTTTGTGCGTTAAAGCGAACTCATCTGCTAGGACCGCAGCTTGAGACAGGGTTGTAACATTCTGTTCATTCAAATAAAGGACAATCTTCTCAGGAAGTTGTTTTAAAATTCTTTTCACAGTAAACAATAAAGTTGATCAGTTTGAACATTAAATAGCTTTTCTTTGTAGTGTATTCAATTAAATATAGGTTGAACATGATTTGCAAATCATTGTATTTGGTTTTTATTTATGTTTAACACAACGTCCCAACTTCATTGGAATTGGGGTTGTATTTTATTATTTCACTCACCCAACTGACTGAGACTTGACTTCATTGAAGCTCCGCTTGGTGTAGGCTGAGGCTCGGAGCTGGAGGGAGCACATCCAACTTCTACACATCGTGAAAGCCTCCTTTGCATAATATAATCTTATTCCAAGTGTTGCACTGGGGCGATTGAGGATTAATTTTAACAAAGTTAAGACACACTTTTGTCCGCTGCCGCCGTTGGGCACAAGCACGTATTTGTGCGCGTTCTTCTTCGTTGGTTTTCGCCACTCTCTTCTTCGGGGTCGGCGGACTGATGGCATCGAAACTGGGAACCAAAATTTTAAAATTTGACCGAATGGCAGATATAGACACGGACAACCATTCACACTCACATTCACACTGTCACTGAGTGGGAACACAACCCACGCTGCCCACAGCAAAGCGTCTCGTTCAAAGTCAGCTGGGATAGGCTCCAGCACGCCCGCGACCCTATGAGGATAAGTGGTATGGAAAATGGATCGATGGATGGAGTTCTAATTGCTATACTTCCTATACTATATTTACCTTATAATACGGTGTAAAGACCAATTATTCATCGCTGTAAAAATAATATGCTGTGTGGATTCGATGGTGATACACAGATTCATGGATGAGAATGGTGCAATGTAAAATTAATAGTAGTGGTGGTGTTTAATTGAAAGTTGACAGAGGAGCATGGCGTGGTCTCAGTGCATTCATCGGACACGCCCACAACGTCTGAGAGCGGATACAGTGGCTTGATTATTTTTTTTTTCTTCATGATTTTGAATCCTCAGTTTATATATTTGACGATTTTGGCAATGTTGTTAACACTCTGTGGCGTGTCAAATTTAGAAGATAATTATTTTTGCTTTACATAGACTTTATTTAAAATCAAAATTGCGCCATTAATTTGTGCCGTTGGAGTGCAGTAAGCACTCAATTAAACGTCTCTTTTGGTAACTAAAAATATTGCATTAAAATGGTTCTAAAATGATCGAGTGTTGAGTCCAGAATGAAACCCATTTTAGCCAAATTGTATTATTCAATTCAGTTAATAACTAGAATTTTAAAAAATCAGTTGGAAAAAAGTGGCCACAATAGAGCCCAAATCTACAATTTGATGTAAACAGTATCGGTATATTATTGATATATTTAAAGAGCTGAATTGGGAATTTACAAAATCTGGCAAAAATCCACAAGACCATGGGAAGTTTCATTACATTCGCATTATTACCACAACGAAAATGGTTAAAAAAAGAAAAAAAGGGATGCAAGGTAGAATCAAATGGCCAGCATAAAGCACAGATGGTTTCAAAGCTGTGTGCAAGTCCTTGGTTGGGAAGTGTTTCTGTGATTTTGATAGGGCTCCCTGCCGGAGCATGTATTGATCAACCTTTTGTGAACAAAGGAATTTGGATCGTCCGTGGCCATGTATTTGACAAGATTTGACAAGAAGGGAGCACTGAATGAAGATGTAGATTCCTACCTACCTTTGCTGTCTGCTTATTGTTTTCAGGTGCTTTCTAATGGGTTTTTTTGTGTTCAATTTCTCGAGCGGTCACTGTGATTTATGGTGTCCTCGACATTCGCTAAGATATGGAGGGAGCTCCTTGGGGGAAAATTATTATTTAACCTCATGGTAATTAGATGAGTAGTCTGAAATGCACAAAACGTTCACACAGGATCATTGGCGTTGTGTTTCATTATTTTTTCTTCTGCAATGATGTCAGCTGTCAGACCTGGAGCGGGGTGTGCTCTTTAATTGGTCGCTGGTCTTGCTCTGAGCTGACATTGCGTTCTGCCCTTTTGATAATCGGAATCCAACCCCTTCACTGCCTCACTACTCAACATCCACCACTATTAGCTCTTTTGTCTCAGAGGGGCCGCATGCTACTTCCCACTCTTCATTACTGACCTGTGCTTGAATAACTTTTGAATATAAAATGCCAAAGCACCAGCTAGATAAAAAGTTCTCAGTTCAAGCGCCAGTAAAATTTAATATCAGTTATGTTTTAGTACATGGCAACTAGCATGAGAACATTTATTTGTTCACAAAAAAACTAGTCAATACCAGATTTGGCAGAGTCCTATCAAACCAAAGGTAATGGGAACTAAAGGAAAGAAAGCTTACAAAGACAAGCAGTAACAGTGTTTGGAAACACTTCTGCTCATACACAAGTACTGGCCATCATCTCCAACATGAAACCGTCATTTGAAACTCTTAACTTGAAACCGTAACCCTCACTTCAAACCCTGATTTGAATCAGTAAGCCAGGCTTGAAAACCCTCCATTTGACACCAGAACCTTGGCTTTAAATCCTAATTTGAAACCTTGCTGTTAAACTTGTAACCTTACTTGAAAACAAACCATTTCTTATATTACTCCAGGATAGCCATTTAAAACTAATAACCCTAACCCTATCCCCAATGTCAAGTACCTATAACTTGATATTATGTCTTGTAAAATTTTTTATTTTAGTCGGGCGGAGACTGGCCACTTCTGGTAAACTCAAGCGGAGTTCATCATCATTTGCAAAGCATAATTTGCAATCAGCTTTAGTGTTGCCGGCATCCATGTTTACCTTAGTGTATCTACACACAGCTGACTGACATGGCTCCTACTCCACCTGCTCAGAAGGTATAGGTCAGGCTGGTAAATTGGTATCGGTTGTAGTATCGGAGCATTTTTATGAGTACGAAAACAGACGTACAGTATCGGCACTGATACCGATACTATTGGTAACGATGTAGCCATACTTGAAACCCAGCTTTGAAACACCTAATGCTAGCTGGTAACCCTGATTTGAAACCCAAACTCTAGTTTGAAACCCTAATTTGAAACTCTAACCCTGGCTTGAGACCCTACTTTGAAACCCTAATCCTGTGGACAACCGCCAGTCTTTTATGCTTAGAATGGCAGTCCATTGGTTTCACGCTAACATTATTCTTCTCTGAATACCCCTTGTTCAGAATTGTCACTTGATGCTCGCTGAAATGTGGTCTAGTGAAATGTGCTGTCCACTTTTAAGACCTCTTACCTTCAAAGCCTAAAGTTTATAAAAGTTATCTCTGCACATCTACCGACCCCCAGGTAACACGTTCACGATTTTCTGGCAAATGGTCTTTTTGTCGTGGATGTATTTTCTACAGCCGTTAAATGCATTGATTATTTATTCATTATGGACAAGGTAGTCGTCTGGGAAGAGAGCTCTAATTTGCTATTAAAAAGGCCATGCCTCCACTTTGATATTTCCTCTTAAAGGCTTTTGGCTCTTTAATTTTTCAGCGTGTCCTCCAAACAAACACACTTTGTTGTTGTTTTTGTGTAGGGAGTATTAACAAGTACGTAAACACTCTTGCTTCTTTCCTGTCTCATGTTCAGATTCAGGGTCTGGAGTGGATGGTGTCCCTGTACAACAACAACTTAAATGGCATCTTGGCTGACGAGATGGGCCTGGGCAAGACCATCCAAACCATCGCCCTCATCACGTACTTGATGGAGCGCAAGAGGCTCAACGGCCCTTATGTCATCATCGTGCCGCTTTCGTCAGTACTCCTCCGCCTAGTGTTTGTCCTAAATTGTTGTCTTTTAACTATTATTGATGCACTGGTGTTTCTCACACTTGTGGTACAGAATTGTGGGGTGGGGGGTGTTAAGTTGAAGTAAAGCAGGTTTTGAGTCATAATATCCTCGATGGAGTTCCTTACAAATCTGCGAAAATACAAGTAGTAACAGCATTATTGTAGCTTGCTAGAAGAAACACTAATTTGAGACTCGGCGAACTCAGAAATCAGAAATCCTTGAAGCCTTTGAAGCTCCCAATTTGAAACGCTAACCCTATTTTGAAAATCCTACCTTGAAACCATTAACCCTTGCTTGGACCACTAAACCAGATTTTAAACCATAAAATTCTATTGAATCCCTAATTTGAAAACCTAACCCTTCTTTGAAACCCTAAACCAGGCTTGAATTTCAAGTCCAAATCTTAAACCTTAGTTCTGACTTGAAACTAATTTGAAACCCTAAGCCTTCCTTGAAACCCAAATTTCAAACCTTTTTCCAGGTTTGAGATTTAAATATTTAGACCAAATCTCAAACAATAACCCTGTTTTAACCCTCTATTGGGCATTCATGAAACTATAGGTACTTGCAAAGTTTGTGAATTTTTCTCCTTCCGTTTTTTATTTGAATACAAGTCCTGTCTTTTTGTGCATAAACTGTATACGTGTAGTTGTGTGGGTGTGTTATGTAGCCAAGCACCTAAAACATAGGATCAGTGAGTACACTTTACAAAGCAAATCTGTGTATAGTGACCAAAAAAAAGGCATTTATTCTATTCTATCCTATCAAAATGATGTTAAGCCAGCAACATTCAAGCAGCAAATAGAACACTTTCAGTTGTCACTCCTATGTTGAATGTCAAAATTGCACCATTTCCGGTGTCGGACACTACTAAGTTTGCTAATAACATTATAAAAATGCATACAAAATTAATAAATGTTTAAAGCATTTAAATTATAAAGATGAAAACATTTCATTAAACAATAAATTACTTTATGGCCATTTCTACGTACATTCTCACTTCAGACAGCTCCCATAGACAGCCAGCACAAAGCGGAGATGGATGTGATTTCTCCACCATATAGCTGGCCCCGGTTTCAAATAAGGTTAGGGATTCACATTAGGGTTTTGATACTGGGTTAGGGATTCAAATCAAGGTTTCAAGCCAATGCTAGGGTTTGAAATCAACATTTCAAGACTGAGTTAATATTCAAATTAGGGTTTCAAGTAGCTGTTAAGGTTTCAATATAGTGTTTCAAACCAGGGTTCTACTTTAAAATTGTCATTTCAAGCCAGGGTTAGGGTTTCATCCATCCATCCATTTTCTGAGCCGCTTATCCTCACAAGGGTCGCGGGAGTGCTGGAGCCTATCCCAGCTATCATCGGGCAGGAGGCGGGGTACACCCTGAACTGGTTGCCACCCAATCGCAGGGCACATAGAAACACACAACCATTCGCACTCAGATTCACACCTACGGGCACTTTAGAGTCTTCAATTAACCTACCATGCATGTTTTCGGGGATGTGGGAGGAAACCGGAGTGGCCGGAGAAAACCCACACAGGCACGGGGAGAACATGCAAACTCCACAGTTGAGTTTTAATCTATTCTATTTGGGTACCTTCAGCATTTTTTTGTTTCGTGTTCATTTGTGCAGTCCGTTTCACGTGATTTTTGCATGGTAATGTCACAGTGGCTAGAGGGGCAAAACTTGTGATGCAGTTGGTGGAAGATGGAGTGATAGTGTGTGTACATGGGTATAAATTGGTTCGGCTGTGTGCTTTAATGACCAGTGAGTAGCGACACACAAATACACATGTAAGTGCCCTGTTAACAATAGCCAGTACCTGTGTTTTATTAGATTGTTTTACGTGACGTCAACCAGTGAAAGATGCCGTGTAGCAAAATCTATGTTAGCGGGCTAATAAATAATGATGATAAATATAAAATAAAAAATGCTGCCACATGATACCCCCTTAACATTTCTACCTGCTCCCTCAAGTGTGATTCCTAGAACTGGCCCTGTTTGAAACCTTCATTTAAATCCCTTACCCAGTATTAAAACCCTAATTTGAGACCCTAACCTTATTTGAAACATTAACCTTTAACCCCTAATTTGAATCCGTAATTCTTTTTGAAACCCAAATTTTTGCTTAAAACTCTAACCTTTGTTTAAAAACCTTACTGTATTTGAATCGGTAATCCGGGTTTGAAATCCTAATTTGAATCCCTATCCCATGTTTAAGAATGTAATTTAAAACCCCAGCCTTTTGTTGAAATTATAATTTGAATTTTGAATTAATGCCAATCCAAAGTCTGTATATAGAATTCAAAGATGATGTCATAATTGCTCTTAAGTACACATTTATCCTCCCTTTTTTTTTTTTTTTTTTTTTTAACTCTAGTACCGTGAAATCCAATTCCAGCTAATGTATACTTCCTCACTTTTTGATGTTATGTCAGCAGTCTCTATGCCGCATGATGAATGAGTTGATATTTTGAAAGAAACAAGTGTTACAAATTGGTATTCAACATGCTGACTGAACACATCGGGCGGATTACCAACGCTCCATGTCAGAGCTGAAGCAATGCAAAACTTTTCAAGGTTGAAACACACTTTTATAAAACAAACATGCTCCTCAGTCATTCATTCTACTTAACAAAACCAGCAATTTATCTGTAGCTGTTTTTCCCCCACCATTAATCCCTTCAAATCCTTAGACGGCACTCCAGCCCTCTCATACAAGCAGTGTGCTGATTTCAATGCGCACTCCTCTGCCTAATTACCATACAAAATATTAATGAGTCAAGAGCCTCTTTATGCTCGCTTACTGTTAAACGCTGCGGTATCCACACAGTGATTTTACTTTGTTAAAAATCAACAGGCACCAATTTTTTTCTGCTCCAAAGAAAGCAATATCATTTTGCTATTGTTAAAATAATTGTACACTGTTGTTCTCTTTCTGTAAGCCACACTACACAAACACAGGCGTGATTAAGATACGTGTATGTGGTCATCCACGTGGTAGCCATTTTTCTTTGCTTTAAATCAACTGGCATAAATTTTGTCTGCTTCTGGGTAGCAATAGACTTGCATCACTCATAAAAAAAATGCTATGCTGTTGTTACTCATTTACAAAATGCTAATGTTTCGCTATTAATGTGAAGGCTAGATACTAACTTTTGTTCAAATTCTGAGTTTTTAAAAATTATGACAATTCACCAAAGACACAGCCCTGAACTCTGAAACTGTCCAATGACAGCACAGAACCGACTCAGTTCAGTGATAGTCGTCGTTTTTGTCTTATCATTGTCCAAAACCCAAACCCAACCCATGAGCTAAGGTGGTTGTCTGCATAGTAAAATTCAAGGGTACACTATTTCTTTGAAATGTATTATTTGAAAAATAATGGTATGCTGTTTTTGCAAAATGCTAACGTTATGTTATAAAAGTGGGGCTTTTTTATTACCCGTTCCGCGAGCAGTCTTAGCCAAGATACGCTAACAAGGTAAACTGTGTGTTTCTGGTAGTTTGTGTGGGCTTTTTAATGACTAATAGTAAGTTGGCAGCTTTACAAGCTTTACTTTCCCTATTATTATGGGTGCTATGTTTTTATTTACCCGTAACCTTTATTTATCCAGGGTAGTCAATTGAGAACAGATTGGCATTTGCAGACAGCAGGGTAAAACAAAGCAAAATCAAATCAAATACATATACAACAAACTGAACAATGTGATATAGTTACATATTTACATAATGTAGTTACAGAGTTACATAATACATTACATAAAAGCAAATTTAACAAAATAAAAAAACTCTTAACGTCCATCTATATTTGTTTAGCATTATTTCCTAGTGTCACTTTGATGCTGTGCATCATCCTGCCTGCTTTTCTGTCTCAAACGAAGTTTTTACTTAAATTGGATGGTATTTCTTATGGGTGTGCAGACAATGGAAGGCCACGTCGGCTTCCGTATTTACTGAATTGGCAGATTCCAGCTCAGATGTAATCTTTTAATATGCACTAATCTAATTGCAGTCTTCCTCCATTGGCAGATATCTGACTGGACATCCAATTTTGAGCACATTCCAAAAGTCTCTCATTGCAAGCAATTATCTGACTCACTACAAACGTAGTGTCGGCGGTCACTGCAGGGTGGAAATTCTTGCTTTTAGTAACCAAACACTTGCTCGCTCAAGGCGTCTGTGTAATTTTCATCAATTTTCTCGCTTTCAGGACTTTATCCAACTGGATCTATGAGCTTGACAAGTGGGCCCCGTCCGTGGTCAAAATTGCTTACAAGGTAAAAATAAAAACATCAAAATAGGAGCCTTCGAGACTGCTTTATTTGTCAAAATATCTTGTCCTTAATTCTCCAAAAGGGTACCCCCGGCCTGCGCAGGGGACTGGTGCCGCAGCTTCGGAGCGGCAAATTCAACGTTTTGTTGACAACCTATGAATACATCATCAAGGACAAGCACATACTGGCCAAGGTGAGACGAGATGTTCTCTTTGATTCACCCACCTCACTTCACCTGCTTTTTATGGATTTCCAAGCAGATATTCAGGATTCAAGAAGCTTTATTGTCAGTTACATTGTAAATGTTTCCTGTGGGAAATAGAGGAAATGTAATAATCTGCTCCAACCTGTATTAACTTTACAGTAAATAGGGATACGGACAGAGCCCTGCTACGAACAGCAATAAACAGCCAGTAATTTACACCTCTCCTAAATGTTTACTCTTGTGTATATTCATAATTTAAACCATAAATATACAACAAACTATGAACCACGATATAGACGTAACGCTTAAAAAATGACAATGAAGGCACCTTAAGAAGTGGCCACTCTGTGTCATGTAAGTGTAAAAATAATAAAAACACTTCAATCGTGAGGAGGATTCGTGCCATCTCATTTTCTTATGTGTCATGCAAGTGTAAAAGAAGTTAACCACGGTAGAAACACCAGTCTACCTTAACTTTGAATTAATAATTCTTCTATTGCCTTTTCTCTTCACAGTCCTTGTTAAAGACCCTCTAAAGTGAATTCAAAAATTTGTTTCTAAATGCATCGAAGACAATTGCTGAAAACTTGCAAAGACTGAGAACTGTGTAGTCGTCAATTGTGGAGAGTTCAGTTTTGCTGATTTATGGGGGCGTGGCTAAAACAAGGCCCACAAACGCACTTGGGCTATGAGTCCCCCTTGCTCCCCTATATAAAAACTTGAGCGTCTTGATTCGCTTCAGCAGTTAACTGGCAAACGTTACTGAGTTATCTATAATTACTTGGCCTATTTCTACCACAACAGACTGTAGTTAGCTAGCTAGTTATGCCTATACCCCAAAAATGCATTTTCCCAAATGCACGAATTTACAGAACAGCTCAGTGTCGTTACAGTATTTAAATTCCCAAGTGTTGTGTTTTTTGTGTATCATTCAGGCTACCGTAATATGTTAGAACAAGAAACATTGTAGGTACAGTAGAGAACTAGCAGGAAGTATATGCTCAATTGTCTGTCATGTAGTGTGAGCCACAGGCTGAATGATGATTAACTGTACTTTAAGTATCCCAGTTATGTGGACCCACACACTGACACAACACCAAGGGAGAGGTGACCTCACGTCCGAGGAGCCTACGGAATCCTGCTAGCTCGCAAGCTAGCTGGCGTTTGGTGCCTCTTGTCGTGCCATGGAAAGCCCCACGATGATGCGATGAGATATATCCCAGCTAGGTCTGTCACGATAATTACTATATCGATTTATCGTTCGATAAATAAAATGGACACGATAATTTTTCTGAACTCGATAGCCACTAGTGGGCTCATGGAACGCTGGTAAACCGGTACACTGTTGCCGGTGTTGGCTCCGTCCAATACTCCACAGCCTTGCTCCATGTACAGTGTGTAGATTCACACAACAGAGACACTTTAAGGGAAAGTTAACTGTTTATTTGCAAGCTAATGAGCTAGCTTGCAAGCAAAGAGCTAGCGAGTTAAGGAGTTAAACAGGCTCCACCACGGCAATTTCATTTAAAACGTTGTGTGTGTTAGTCCCCAATTGACACGAACGCGGGAACGTTAAGTCTTTATTAAGCATATCCTCAGTGGCACACATTATTCAGACGGTAATTGACGACAGCGAACATCAACATATATTTGATTGAGGGGTGAAGGGCGCGTTTTCAGCAGACCAACCACACAGTTGCCATGCTTTTTTTTGTCATTCTGAGTGAAATCATTTCGATTGAAGATCTGCGGTCAACTGTTTACATGTGACGTGATGTATTCCGATGAGGTGTATACCTGTGCACCACATTTAATCGGAACAGCCGTGTGGTATGCTTAAAAGTTTCCCTTTTTTTTTTTTTTTTTTTTTTTACACCGGTATGTATAAAACAAACAACTATAGTATGTTATGAAATCAGTTAACTGCTAAAAGGAACACAACATTTTATTTCTGCATGTAACCAAAACATTTTCAACTGAAAAAAAGACACTTGGTTGAAGCTTTTGTAGGATCTCTCAAGTCCAACAGCCGATCATTTCCATATGACTGAATCGAGTCCCCTTTCCAGATCCGTTGGAAGTACATGATCGTGGACGAGGGCCACCGTATGAAGAACCACCACTGCAAGCTGACACAGGTGTTGAACACGCACTACGTGGCACCACGTCGCCTGCTGCTCACCGGCACACCGCTGCAGAACAAGCTTCCTGAGCTATGGGCCCTGCTCAACTTCCTGCTGCCCACCATCTTCAAGAGCTGCAGCACCTTCGAGCAGTGGTTCAATGCCCCCTTCGCCATGACCGGCGAGAGGGTATTTATCCTCTATTTGTATCAATCTTTTTTCCCAAGGTGTCCTGAGTCTTGCTCCTTCCTCCAGTCCCTGTGTGCCATTGTGGTAGCCAGGTCACTCTGATTTTTGTTAAAAAGATCAACTGTACAAAACTTTGTTCAGGTGGACCTCAACGAGGAGGAGACAATCCTGATTATTCGACGTCTGCACAAGGTGCTCAGGCCCTTCTTACTGCGCCGGCTGAAGAAAGAGGTGGAGTCTCAGCTGCCGGAGAAGGTGAGAAGGTTCATGTTTGGTGGTTGAGTTTAACACAAAGGTTTTCACAGTGTCAGTAATAGCTCCGCTAAGTCATCTGACTTTAGCAACAATTGAGTCGTTGAGTCATTGCAAGTTTGAGAATCTTACCAAGAGTGGGTTCTAACACAAAAATACCAGATCTTGTGAGGAGACTTTAATATTATCTGGATTCTTCTTAAGCTGCTGCACCTCCCTTTGAGTCATTGAAGGCATGTGCAAAATTTCAAGTCAGATATTTTTTTTTCCAGTGGGGTTCTAACACCAAATAATTCATTAGCAAACACTGTTTCAGGATCTTGTGTTATGCAGTTTTCCACACCACCACACCACACTTGACGTCACTGAAGATTTGTTTGCATTCTGACACAAAAATAATCAAACCAACACTTTTTGTGGTGTTTTTACCATTCACAGAACCAGTGTTGCCACAGTTACCTTGAAAAAGAAACTTAGTTACTTTACTGATTACTTGAGCTTAAAAGTAACTGTTACTTTGCTGATTACTTGATTTCAAAAGTAACTAAGTTAGAAAAAAGTAACTTTTTAGTTACTTTCAGCAGCTGCCAAGTGGCAGGAATATCACTTATCCACAGTATCAAAAAACCATTAGCTTAACCATACCCATTACTTGGTCATGTATGCCACACAAGTTACAGAATCATGTCATCAACATGAAGCAATAACTTAACTATTCGTGTAGTTGAAGCCACATTAAATAAGCAACTTAGTGCAAACTTGACATGCCAGCACAATACAGTAAATTCCTAAACGTAAACAAGCACACCATTCTCAGTACACTGCCGATTTTGGTCCATGAAAGCAACTGTGTGTGTGCGTGTACATAAATGTGAAAATGAGTGACATGCGCACGCACACACACACCATTGCTCCCACCACAGTAATTTTGATGCCAAGAGCGAGAAAACGTTTTTTCTTACTACACGACGTCAGCCGTGCAGTGCGTTCAACCAGCTCACAGACGAAGTTGAGAGTTCTCACTTTTCATTGTAAATTTACGATTATTTAAGCTAAGTATTGTAAATCCTTCAGTGAGTCAGTCCTTACCCTCGATGACCGATTGATGATCGCGCACTCGGTATGAATAATTAACCCAAAATGCATTGCATTTAACACATCTTCGAGCAACCCAGATCAAAAGAAATTTTTACTTTTATTAAGGATCTAATCATCCCTCAATTAAATACACAAATTAAAGACAGCCTTGATGTTCCTTTAACCGTCACAGAATTACATAACGCATTAAAAAATATGCAACCGAGACGGGCGCCTGGTCCGGACGGAATCCCTGTTGAATTCATTAAACATTTTTGGCCAATACTAGGGCCTCTATTTTCCAGAACAGTCAATGAGATAAAGGATAAAGGTAGAATTAGTAGCCATATGAACACAGCTTCAATTAAGTTATTACTAAAGCCAGGTAAAGACCCCACTCTCCCGGCGAATTATCGGCCCTTATCACTGATTAATGTAGATATCAAGATTATCTCAAAATCCCTCGGAGCGAGACTTGAAAAGGTACTTCCATCGATAATCCACTATGACCAGACAGGCTTCATTAAAAGTAGAAGTTCCACAAATAATGTCAGACGTCTGTTGAATTTAATAACCATGTCACAGCGTAAAAATCTAATGTCACTTGACGCAGAGGAAAGCTTTCGATAAAGTCAACTGGGCTTTCCTGTTTGCAGTACTTCGCAAATTTGGCATTATACATTGGATAGCAACATTATGCAATTCGCCGAAAGCGACAGTCACCACGAATAGGATCACTTCACAAAGTTTTACATTACAAAGAGGAACCAGGCAAGGATGTCCACTCTCACCAATGCTATTTGCAATATTTATCAAACCTCTTGCTGCCGCTATACGTCAGAATGCTAATATTAAAGGTATCTGCTCACTAGTGACAGAACACAAAATCAATCTATATGCTGATGATATTCTTCTTTACTTACAGGAACCGAAGTATTCTCTTCAGGCAGTCTTCAATCTCATTAAAACATTTTCACAAATATCAGACTACTCTATTAACTGGACAAAATCAACAATACTCCCAATGACAGCAAACTCATGGACTCCTGCAGATCAAATCCCAGAGTACCATATGCCTATAGGAAACATTAAGTACTTAGTTATCAATATTATCAGTAGAATCAGTCTATCCACTCTTCAGAAAAGTAAACAGGAGGGAGGCCTAAATGCTCCCAACTTGAAACACTATTATTTAGCTAACCATTTACAATAACTCATCAAATGGTTGCACCACAGTGAGGAGTGTGATTTTTTTAGAATTGGAATAAACAGACTGCAACAACATCAAACTACCAAAATTTCCATTTATTTTTACTAGTCTTAAACGCCATAAATGTTTCAAGAATCCAATAATCGCATCCACCTTAACGGCTTGGTGGGAAAGTTTAGAATCGACAGGATCTCAATTAGCTCTCAGTATGCTCTCCCCAATCTGGCATAATCCAGATTTCGCAATTAATAATATACCCCTTCATTTTAGTACATGGGAACAACATGGAATTAACCACCTACAACAACAATTTAACAATAAGGTTTTTAGGACACGTGATGAACTGTTCCATCCATCCATCCATCCATTTTCTGAGTCGCTTCTCCTCGCTAGGGTCGCGGACGTGCTGGAGCCTATCCCAGTTATCATCGGGCAGGAGGCGGGGTACACCCTGAACTGGTTGCCAGCCAATTGCAGTGAACTGTTCCAAGAATTCCAAATAACAACCGGAAACTTTCTTCAATACAATAAATTAAAAGCAGCAATAAAAAAAAAAAGAATAACAACACTCCAGAGCACCCTCGAACTGCTGGAGTTTGTCAAGCAAATAATGGAGCTTCTCCCGCAAAGTAAAATAAATCTCTCAAAAGTTTATAAATTAATTTCATGTACTAAATCAATACACTTACCAATCACCAAATGGGAAGATGACCTCTCCATGTCTGCTGACCTTAGCTACTGGATACAGATTTGTAACAAGAGGTTTAGAATGACAAAAAAACACAAATCTACAGCTTATACAATATAAAGTGCCCACTTCACTCAGTACACTATGCATAAAATGGGCTTCTCACCATCTAATATATGCGTGCAATGCACCAAAAATACCACAGACACCTATTTTCATGCTATATGGGAATGTACACCAATTCAATGCTGTTGGTCTTCGGTTATATAAAAACTCTCGTATATTTTAAACTGCAGGATTCCACTTCCCCCAAGATTATGCATACTTGGCGACTTAAGCCTAATTGACCTCCCAAATAAATATTCACAATCATTACTTGTCGCGTTAGCTACTGCTAAGAAACCAATTCTATTAAACTGGAAAAACAAACAAGCTATTAACATCAATCAGTGGCTAAATCGCATCATATAATATATTGCGTTAGAAAAAATATCAGCAGAACGAAAAAATCAATTACACATATAATAATAATAATTTTGATGACTGATTTTAATGCAACACTAAAATCTCATTTATCTCATTTTAGTAACAGTTGAAAAAGTCATTCCAAGTTCTTTATGAAACTTCATTTTAGAATAATATCACAGTGGGTTTCTGACACTTAAAATAATTCTTTAAAAAAAATGCTCTAAAAAAATCTGTTTTCTTAAATTTTTCCCTGCTCCTACTCCTCCCCTTAAGTTAATGAAGGTGTTTGTAAAACCTAAAGTCTGATAATCTTTTAGCATATGACATTGGCCTGTAACACCAGTAATTGATTAACAAATCTGGATCTCATTTTGGCGTTTAATCTGCATTACCAGACCTGATTAGCTGACTTTAACAAGAACTATTTGAGCATATCACATTAGGGTTCTGACATCGTCAAACTGATTTTGAGGATAATTAGCAAACTAATATTTTTGAGTTTTCTGCATTACCAGACATAATTAGCAGGTTCAAAGAAAAACTAATAAAAACGTAGGAACTTTCAAGTCTGAGAATATTTA
This sequence comes from Phyllopteryx taeniolatus, assembly GCF_024500385.1. Taxonomy (NCBI): domain Eukaryota; kingdom Metazoa; phylum Chordata; class Actinopteri; order Syngnathiformes; family Syngnathidae; genus Phyllopteryx; species Phyllopteryx taeniolatus. The sequence continues at coordinate 14,135,918 of NC_084504.1, read as the reverse complement.
TTTTTTTTACATATTGCATTGGGGTTTTGACAGCAAACTAATCAATTAACAAAAGTATCTGAAAAAAGAATTCATTATTTTTCCTCTATATGCGGTGGCTCCAACCAGAGGCGGTTTGCTCGCTATTTGAAAATATTACTTTTTTAATGCATATTCCATTGGAGTTTTCAACTGATCTGCTTTCAAACTACAGGAATTAATGTATAACACTTGTTAGGATTCATTGGATTAATACTAAAGATATTCCATGTGTGTTTACATTCTGTGTTTTTATGACCACTATGTGCCAAAAGTGTCATCTTACACTTCCAATTTGACAGTTTTTCATTTGTCCTTTGCACAGGTGGAGTATGTTATTAAATGCGATATGTCTGCCATACAAAAGGTCTTATACCGGCACATGCAGAAGGGAATCCTCCTCACCGACGGTTCCGAGAAAGACAAGAAGGTACAAACACGTTGGGACCCCTACAACCTAATCGGCATTGCTTTTGCACATCATATTGACTATTGCTTGACTGCGGTACCATGGTCTCAGGGCAAAGGTGGTGCGAAGACCCTGATGAACACCATCATGCAGCTGAAGAAGATCTGCAACCACCCATACATGTTCCAGCATATCGAGGTGAGCTCCGTTTGGTGCTGATTGGGTTGGTGGGTAGGTAGGTAGGCAGGTAGATAGATAGGTAGGGAGATGGATAGATAGATGGTTAGTTAGTGGAAACGAATAGATAGATAGATGGTTAGTTAGTGGAAACAAACAGATAGATGGATGGTTAGTTAGTGGAAACGACTGATCACCAGAGGGGATATAGATCAATGAGGTCCACGGACACATTTAAGTCGCATCGGTTTTTCACCAGTTCATGCTGTATTTAATAAGGGTATACCGCTAACGTTGAATGCTGCAGTCACACACGGGTCGTTGAGTCCTCTTCCGCTTATATGATCTCACTATGTGAGACTATTTGCATCGTTTTTAAAGGGTATATAATAACCCGCTTCGATTGGAGAGTATTGAAGCTTTGGTGACGCACACACCAGCGTCCCATTTTAAATGCGCTGGGGATACACCGGTCCACTAAAGTACAAAGACCCGGTGTAGCTCACCTCATTGCAGAGTGGGCAGACAGATACTTCAGCTCCGCGGACATGTGGGGTGGAACAGACATATTTCATTTTGTTTATCATCATCATTATTAGCCCATTTTTATTTCCTTCACCCCACTGGCTAGCACGCAGCTTTGGGGAGGGAGGGTACTCATGCATGAACGGTCGTGCATGGGTGGGGATATATTCATGAGGTCCATGGACATATTTAAGTTGCTCGCAGTTATCACCAGCTCATCCTGTATCCTGTATTAGGTTGTCTTCTGCCACACTGGCCAAGTGACAATGCTCCAGTCATGCATGGATTGCTGTCTCCATTCATGCGAGACCATCATTGCTCCTCACTTAAAGGGAATGAATGAATTATAAGCCGCTTTGATTGGCGAATTAAGTTGGCAGTTTTTACACCCACCAGTGCAGACAACCCCTTTTATTAAATTGACTGGCTACGCGCATCTGCAAGTTTACAACAACCTGGTGTAACCCGCTACCTTGCAGAGTTAGGCCACGCACCACGCTGGATTAATGCAAGTCAAAAAAATAGAGCACAGCGGTTTTGGAGTCGTTGAAGTCGGCCGAAAGAGCGGTTGACCCCTACGTACATAACTACCTTTTCTCATTTTATTTCTTACGTGTGTCAAATGTTCTGAAGACGAGGCCTGCATGGAAACCACACAGGGAGCAACATAGTGAACTTGTTGACAGAGGAAATAAATAAATGGGGTTTAACGAAGAAAGCATCAGCAGTTGTCACAATGCCGCAAACATGCTACTTAATTTGGTATTACTTAAAAACCCAGCAAATAATAATAGTAGCTCTAACCCTAATAAGTAATAAAATATTGTTTACGTATACATGCATTTTACTTTCTCAATGCAGAGCTGTCATCATGTTTACTTTTGTACTCCATATGCACTAATAAGTTATTGTGCCAATTTTTTTTTTTTATTACAATTTACAACAGGAGATAAACATTTACGATAACATGCGGTTTACAGTTTAAACACAACTGTCATGTTTTTTGTACTTTTGTACTCCATATGCAAAAACTTTTATTTTCAGATATTTTATTGCGTAAAAAATATGACGTGGCATACGACATACAGTGGGGCAAAAATGTATTTTGTCAGCCACCAACTTAAAAAGATGAGAGAGGCCTGTAATTTTCATCACAGTTATAACTCACAGGCCTGTAACTTCTTCTTTAAGAGGCTCCTCTGTCCTCCACTCGTTACCTGTATTAATGGCACCTGTTTGAACGCGTTATCAGTATAAAAGACACCTGTCCACAACCTCAAACAGTCTCACTCCAAACTCCACTATGGCCAAGACTAAAGAGCTGTCAAAGGACACCAGAAACAAAATTGTAGACCTGCACCAAACTGGGAAGACTGAATCTGCAATAGGTAAGCAGTTTGGTATGAAGATTGCTTTGGTATCTACTGTGGGAGCAATTATTAGAACATTGAAGACATACAAGACCACTGATAATCTGCCTCGATCTGGAGCTCCACGCAAGATCTCACCCCTTGGGATCAAAATGATCACAGGAACGGTGAGCAAAAATCCCAGAACCGCACGGGGGGGACCTAGTGAATGACCTGTAGAGAGCTGGGACCAAAGTAACAAAGGCTACCATCAGTAACACACTACGCCGCCAGTGACTCAAATCCTGCAGTGCCAGACGTGTCCCTCTGCTTAAGCCAGTACATGTCCAGGCCCGTCTGAAGTTTGCTAGAGAGTATTTGGGTGATCCAAAAGAGGATTGCGATAATGTCAGATGAAACCAAAATAGAGCTTTTTGGTAAAAACGGAACTTGTCGTGTTTGGAGGAAAAAGAATGCTGAGTTGCATCTGAAGAACCCCATACCTACTGTAAAGCATGGGGGTGGAAACGTCATGCTTTGGAGCTGTTTTTCTGCAAAGGGACCAGGACGACTGATCTGTGTAAAGGAAAGAATGAATGGGGCCATGTATCGTGAGATTTTGAGTGAAAACCTCCTTCCATCAGCAAGGGCATTGAAGATGAAACGTGGCTGAGTCTTTAAGCATGACAATGATCCCAAACCCGGGATCACCACCCGGGCAACAAAGGCGTGGCTTCGTAAGAAGCATTTCAAGGTCCTGGAATGGCCTAGTCAGTCTCCAGATCTCTACCCCATAGAAAATCTTTGGAAGGAGTTGAAAGTCTGTGTTGCCCAGTGACAGCCCGAAAACATCACTGCTCTAGAGGAGCTCTGCATGGAGGAATGGGCCAAAATACCAGCAACAGTATGTGAAAACCTTGTGAAGACTTATAAAAAACGTTTGACCTATTGCCAACAAAGTGTATATAACAAAGATGAGATGAACCTTTGTTATTTACCAAATACTTATTTTCCACCATAATCTGCTTATATATTCTTTAAAAATCAGACAATGTGATTTTTCTGGATTTTATTCATTCGTTTTTTCTCACTTTGTCTCTCATAAGTAAGGTATACCTATGATGAAAATTACAGTCCTCTCACATTTTTTTTAAGTGTGAGAACTTGCACAATTTGGGGCTAACTAAATACATTTTTGCCCCACTGTATGTTTACATGGCATCAATAATAAATATTTCAAAATTGTCAAAATCTACTCATTTGCATATTGCTACTTCTTACTGACTCGATATCAAGCATTTATAGCAATATTGAATTGAATTGCAACCTAAAGAATCAATATCGAATCGAATTGCAACCAAAAGAGTCAAAATTTAATCGTGAGGTTCTCCTTTAACAATGCCCAGCCCGATAGATAAGATGGATGGATACTGTACTTTTATCCCAGTAGAGCTGCTCTTTGATTGTTCAATTCTCCAATGTAGGAGTCGTTTGCTGAGCATTTGGGCTACCCCAACGGCATCATCAGCGGGTAAGTTGATCGAAAAAGCTTTCTTTCATCTATCTACCTATCCATTCTTGACAGAATTTATGACAAGATGTGAAGCCAGCATTGTGTGCCAGTACTTACTGAGCATTGTCTACAGCTCGTTATTAGCACAGCGTGATGGTGTCGGCTGATAATTGATGCGCCTCCGCCGATAGCGGTTAATGATGAGCTGCTACTGCATGTGTGGGCAAATGCTTTAGCTTCAAACAGATTTGATGTGAAAAAAGATTAAATTTACTAGTTACATGTTCTCCTATGAGTTTTTTTTCTGCACTCTCTGCCTTTAAAGGGGTCATAAGCATTTTTTTCATAATTTTAAAACAGTTCTTAGCTGTCTTAATAGCGCATCTGTAAAAACTCAAGTATCAAGTCCTACTTGAGCCTTGGTGAAATTTGTCTTTTTTGGGATGGGCTCCAGCACACCTGCAACCCTTGTGAGGATACGATCTGACTAGAGCAGTGATTTCCAACCTTTATGGAGCCAAGGAACATATTTTACAATTGAAAAATCTCACGGGACAAACAAAAATGTCACAAAAAGTGGATACATTAATTACTGTATGTACTTCCTGCCATCTAATAGAAGACCATTTATCATTTGTTCTGTCTGTCACTATGCCTCACTGGCATAAATAGATGAACAAAGATACATTATTGTAATTTTTTTTTTTTGAGCAATTAAGTACACAAGTGTATACAGTAAATGAACGGGTCATTTAAATAGACACATTCCTCCATCTTGTGATCGGTTATCGTTTTTTTCAACTCGTTGATTGGTGATCGGCCCCAAAAATCTTGATCGCGTAAAGCCTACTATCAATACACCAACATTGTGCAGGACCCTCCAATTTGACTATTCCGCACATGTAGATTGCGATGATGATGCTCAAACAATATATTGTGATACATCCACCGTGCGTAACCGGCTAATGTGTACGCAACTGCCCATGAGGCGTGACTCATTGAAGTCTGAAGCTGGAGCCTGGAGTCTTCCTGAGACGTGAACGCCATAGAAATCTATTTGTAAAATATATCACACTTTAAATGAAAAATTAACTTCCGTAGCAAATAAGGAAGTTGATCATTGCCAGTGAGACATGCGCACCGCTGACATGCCCACCACTCCAACACATGTAGGAGAGCATGTTTTTTTGATTCTGTATGAAATAAATCCAATAAAAGTAATTTAATCAGAATACTGTGCTCATGACTGACCACACATTTGGAGGTCCATCAATAGAAAACGGTGTGAAGCAGCCGTTGTTGATCAGTGGTGCCCTGAAAACAGTTTGCGCCACAGAAAGTGGGCAAGTCACTTAAACCAATTTCACAACCGACATAGATCAAATAAAAACTAATGATCTAATCTTCAGTAACTCACCATTACAATTACTGCAGTTGTTGAAATACTGAGCGGTGCTTTCAAAGAAATGAGCTGTAGCAGCATGTTTTAAGCCGAAAAGCTCCTCGCAAGTGGAAAAAAGTCAAAAGATGCTGATATTTTTACCGATTAATATGATGTCGATGTTTAGCCATTGGCGTAATGTTGTACGGACACATTAAAGCCGTTGGGCAGTCATGAGTGTAGGTGAGCGTCATGGACCAGGTGTGTCCGGCACCCTCAGCCGCCGGGCCGTCACCGGCCGTCGGAGCTTTTAACTGAATTAAAACGTGCAATATGATGTTTCCCCTTCACAGGGCGCTAGACTTGCAACAGTCTCTGGAGTGCGGAAGAGGAAAGGTGCTTATGTCCAATGGAGAATACGCACATTGACAGATTTGAGAGAGAATGCCCAGATTTCAGTGTTGCTCCACCCAGATTTCATAGCTGGCAGGAAGTGTCGTAAATTACAGATTTGAGTTGGCGGGAGAATGCATGCAGCCAGAAAAGCACGTAGTTACACGCCTTTTCTGACTGAATCACATGGGAGAATATGGCCCTAAAATGTTACCAAAGACAGTGCCTGTGCAGTTATTAAAGGCCTTCACTGTGATGGGAATTAGCTCTGACGTTATTGGCTGCCGCATGTACAGCGGACGTTCTCTGAAGGGGCTAATTAAGGTTAATTAATGAGCGATGGAAATTAACCAAAGGGGTCTCTCGCCTCTTAACTGAGCTGTTCCTCAGTAATTATCCGTTTTGTGCCGTCCGGTCCCAACACAGGCCAGACCTGTATCGAGCCTCCGGGAAATTTGAGCTCCTGGACCGCATACTGCCCAAGCTGCAGGCCACCAACCACCGGGTGCTGCTCTTCTGCCAGATGACCACACTCATGACCATCATGGAGGACTACTTTGGCTACCGCAACTTTCAGTATTTGCGTCTGGATGGTAAGATTGCACCTCACAGTACAGTATTAATACACCAACAGTGAAGATTTAACAGTACATGTACAGTATTTGTTTTGGGATTTTTGGTAGCGTGCAGGTGAGGGACAGGAAGTGTAACTGCCTTGCGCTCCTTGCCAGGTGTCATCTCTGTAAACAAACAGTGCAGCTCAGCCTCTGGCTAGTGGATGTCATGGATAGCAATATGCTTTTGGAACTATATTAAACCATCGCTATTCACTAGTGTTTGGGATCAAACCCCGACGTGACAACCGAAGCTTTGCAGGTTACGCCAGCCAATCGCAGGGCACATATAAACAAACAACCATTTCACTCACATTCACACCGACGGGCAATTTAGAGTCCTCAATTAACCTACTATGCATTTTTTGGGGGGTGGGATGTGGGAGGAAACCGGAGTACCCGGAGAAAACCCACGCAGGCACAGGGAGAACTTGCAAACTCCACACAGGCAAGGCCGGGAAATGAACTCCGGTTCTCAAAAATGTGAGGCAGATGTGCTAACCAGTTGCCGTGCCGCTCAAAACGAGTCAAAGAATAAAATACTTCTTACTGACAAGTGCTGCAATACAGCCCATGAGCGCCACCATTTTGACCTAGTGCACATTGCTACTCTGCATGTTCGCATTGTAGCTTCACCGAGCTCTCCATAATGGTTGTTTAAAAATTTTAATAAATAAATAAATAAAAACCGAGCTCTCTGCTGGAGGAGGCTTGCATCATTTGCCTTCATTGCTCCATTTGTTGTTTTTTTTCACTTGAGCGCTGGCATCTCGATGCCTTGTAACTAAAAAAAACTCTTCAGTTGGGGCACTCAAAAGTCAAGGTACCACGGTACTCAGTTTTTGATTCTGTGGTACATGGATACTCTCATTTTTTAAATACCTATATCTCAAACGACCAGAGGAACACGCTATATTTACTCCGTTACAATTACTCAAGTAACGTTTGGGATAAATTGTACTTGTCAGAGTAGTTTTAATGCATCATACGTTTTACTTTGTCTTGAATATTTATGTTAAGAAGAAACAGTACTTTTTCTCCCCCACAATGATCTACATGTCACTCGCTACTTTATCAGTTATTGCATGCATGATCTATTTTTAGACTTTTGTTTTTGACTTCCGCAATTGCGCCGTTGCACCAAGCCAATGTAACCACGTTTGACTCAAGTTCACCAATCAAACGACACAAGAAAGTCACATGTCTGCACACCGTCTGTACTTGAGTCATATTATTCTAAAGTAACAGTACTCTTACTTGAGTACAATATTCGGCTCTTTGAGTCTTTGGGCTATATTTTCATAGACTGCAATGTGTGCTTCAGCGCAATGGTGGTGTCTCTTGATTTTTGTGCAAGCGCAAAAGCTGTTGTCTTTTGCCTCAGCAGCCAAGAGCAGTGATAACGCTCCAGTCATGCACGGACTCTCTCTTCCACACAGACATCTCCATGTGAGACCATCATTGTGCCTCAAATAAAGGGAATGAAAGAAGCCGCTTTGAATGCCGGGGAATGAAGTCGAGCTGTGTTCACTTCCACGACGGGAGTATGCCAGCTGTGCTCGTCTACCAAATTACAAATACCCTGTCTAACCCGCCTCCTCGCAGAGTTATGGCAATGCGCATCGATGGATTTGTTCTCGTCACGGAAATAGAACCCTTTATCTTGTGAGCTCCATGTTGTGCAACTAGTCCTTAGCAGCTGATCAACTGTTAACTTCCAACACTGCCAGTACTGATCCGGACTAGTCTTTACATCATCTTGAGACGTTTACCACCCTGTTTTCTCCGGATTTGCCTTTTGGACCACTACTGGAATCTTCCAGCATGCTGTTGTTTGCTGTCAGGCTGGTCGGGGGCCAGTGCTAGCTACGGTTCCTTTAACATGGCGTCTTAGAAGGAGCACGGCATTTAAGTGCTATCTTAGGGTGTTACAGAAAGAGCAGAAAAATATGGCACAAGTAGCTGTGTTTTTCAGCCAATAGTTTGTTATATTCTGCAGGAGAAAGCGCAAGTGGTCAATCACGAATTGGTGGGGGTTCACTGTAAAATAAAGCAGACAGAGAAATAGCATTTAAAAAAGACATTTTGGAAGAGGGAAGAACTGATCCAAGTACATACTTAATACACACCTGAAAGGCTGACTGAACAGTCATCTATTTCTTTGTGGAACACATTGTGATAGCAGCACTTGACTGATGGATGACGTGTTATACTCTTTATTGTGGGAAAAATCATAATATTCGCTTATTTTGCTACAGGTTGTGTGTTAGAAGTCCACAAGTAGCAGCTTGATATTAATCATTTTAATATAGGCAACTAATCAATTCCAGAGTTCAGGTGGATATAAAGTTACCGTAATGTCTTGTGTATAATACGCTCTCGAGTATAATGGGCACCCCCAAAATTGACTCCAAAAGTCAGGAAAACCCTTCTTCCTATGTATAAGGTGCACCCATGACGTTTTACCCATTGATATATTTATATGCAATAAATGTTAGTGGTGATGCGATCCTAATTTGTTTTTCTAATTTATTGTCTTAGCATTATGATTAATACTAAGGTTTGCTTGTTCTTTCGTAATGTATGTATTACTGTGGTGCATCTTAGTGTTTAGTTTTAACACCATGGATTTACGGATTTTTTATGGTATTTTCCACCTCCCACGTGACCACTGGCAATGTACTGAAAGCTACAGAGGTCATGTACCCGGATAACACGTTCACTCCTGGTGCAAGATAATAATAATAAAAAAAATAAAAAGTTAAGATACAAATAAACCTGCAGAGGGGGATTTACAAAGAAAACTGTGTGCTGTCAAAGTCATCCCGACTGCTGGTGAGGCTAATGGAGAAACTAGCTAGCATAGCCCTACTGCCGCAGCTGTTTGTAAGTAAATACTGTATTTCACTATCCTGTCAACAATCACCCACTGCTTTACGGCATTGAACCCTGTACTGTATTACCAATATCAGCTGTTAAATTTGTCACCGGGAATAAAAAAAATAAAAATAAAATGATTCAGCTTTCATGACGTCACATATCGTTTCAGAATTGCGTGTGCACTTCAGTGTAAAGCTTTTATCTTTTTTCATTTCACTCTTCATAAGAAACACCTAGTCATGTGGAAAGATTTTAAAACTTTTATGAAGCAACCAAATCTAATTTCCCTCACGGGATAAATAAGGTATCCATCCATCCATGTCCTCCGCGAAAGAAAAGATGAGGAAAATCTGCAAAACACACTCAGAAAACCCACGGCGAGTCATTGAGAAAATAAGGACTATATGATTAAACTAAAGTAAACGTTGGCAAGACATAAACAACGCCATCAAGTACATATCTTTCTGCCAGTGTGTGCTATAGTGACAAACTTGTCTATTTGGTTTAAAATATTTCATATTTTGATGTCATCTTAATTTTTTGACATTTCTTTACATTTTTTTTGTTTTTGTTTAACAAAAGCTTAACTAAAATACTATTGCACAAACCTGATTTGGCATATTCTCCTGTATACAGCCTGGGCATAAAGAAGTAATTAATTGTTAAATATTGCCATACAATATTCTCATGCAATGTTTTTTGGAAGTTGTATGAAGAACTTTAAAAAATAAGCAAGCGCTGTTGTTCTGAAATGCTGTCCTGGCAATCAAGTAGAGATTTACCCGTTGTTTTTTTAAAAAGGATATTGTCAAATTATCGTTATAGTAAAATTTAAAAATATATAAAGATATTTTTATTTGGCCATATCGCCCACCCCTAGCTAGAAGTCCACAAGTAGCAGGTTGATGCAGTATGTTTTAATCATTATAATATAGGCAGTTAATCAATTCCAAAGTACGGATGGATGTAAAGGTGTAGTTGCATGATAACCAACTTAATTAAAATGCTCGACAAACAGCTTTTCAACTTGAAAATGAAAAGAGAAATTAGCATATTTATGTGATGTATACCCGGGTAATTGAATAGCCTTGTAAAGAGGTTTATGGGTTGTTTCATCACGTTTTGCCTTGTCAACCGCAACGTCACGCTCTTCAATCCTTCCAGGAACCACTAAGTCTGACGATCGAGCGTTGCTGTTGAAGAAGTTCAACGAGTCGGGATCGCAATACTTCATCTTCCTGCTCAGCACCCGGGCCGGCGGCCTCGGACTCAACCTGCAGGCCGCTGACACCGTCATCATCTTTGACAGTGACTGGAACCCGCATCAGGTCTTTAGAGTTATTAGAGCAACCATTACATCTTAGCACGGCACTAAAATAGTAGCTGAAATTGACCATGTTTTTTGCCAAAAGCTTTGAAGGAAATGTAATTCACCAACTGTGTGGAGTAACTGCACTCTATCTATGCTTTCATTGGCTAGCTTAAATGAATGAGAAAAATCAAAAATTGTCAACTATTTGTACATAAACTGACAACATAGTCTATAAACACACTGGGCCTCATTCACTAATACATGCATAGATATATTCTTACTCTGCGCAGAACTTGAGTTTATGCCCAAAATCACAGTCGCATTCATGACACGTGCATACCGATAAATTTTGTTAGCACCAGCGTGCGTTTGTTAATTAATCAGAGCGTTGTGGCATCACACACAGGAGGGCACTAAAGGAGGAGAAACACCAGGGAGTAAGTACAAGCACGGGAGTCAGCGAATCAATCTTACTGTCGAGGAGCAATGCGTAGGCTATTGTACCGCGTGGGAGCGAGAATACTCTGGCACCGGATCCCTGTGTCCGGCTGGCTTAAATACAGGCAGTGGTGGGTGCTGATTGGGAACAGGTGCGCAGGCGAGGAGGTGGTAATTGCTGGAGAGAGGGAGAAGAGAGCGGGGCACAAAGCGCCGCCCAAGCTCCAAAAGAGGAACTGCAGGCCACCAAATCATGACAGTAAACCCCCTCCCCCCAACGGACGCCTCCTGGTGTCCTACCAGCCTTCTCAGGGTGAGCCGCATAAAAGTCCCTAATTAATGAGTCATTCAAAATCAGCTTGCGAAAGACCCTGGCACGCTTCTCCGGACCATAACCCTCCCACTCCACCAAGAACTGAAACCCCCTACCCCGGGGCCGCACATCAAGGATGCGAGACACAGTGAAGGCAGGATAATTGTCGATAATTCGGGGGGGGGGTGGAGGGAGCACGGCCGAAGGGGTGTAAGAGTACTGGTGGAGACAGCCTTGAGCAGAGATGCATGAAATGTGGGATGGATCTTGCGAGACTGGGAAAGCTTCAACTGTATAGAGGTGGGATTGCCGATTTTGGTGATCGGAAAAGGTCCAATGAAACGTGGCGTGAGCTTGCGTGATTCGGTTTGGAGAGGGAGGTCACGGGAGGAGAGCCACACCATCTGACCCATCTTGTATTCCGGTGTAGGAGAGCGATGAAGATCCGCCAACCGCTTGTTTCTTTCGGCCAACCGATTGAGGGCTGCCCTGGCGTCCTTCCAAATAGTTTGGATCCGCCACAGGTTCTGCCTCACCAACGGGACCGCCACATGATGCTCCTGTTCCTTAAACAGAGGGGGTTGGAAACCATAGCATGAAGGGAGACATACCTGTGGCGGAACTGGTGAGGGAGTTGTGGGCATATTCGACTCATAGGAGAAAGGTGCTCCAGGAGGCGGGCTTGCGTGCGGCAATGCAGTGAAGAGCGGACTCCAGATTTTGGTTTGCACGCTCCGTTTGGCCGGTGGACTGTGGATGTTAGCCAGAAGACAGACTCGCTGCTGCGCCCACCGCCTTGCAGAACTCCTTCCAGAGCTGGGAGGAGAACTGAGGACCTCGGTCTGAGACCATGTATATGGGGAAACCATGAAGTTTGTACACATGAAGGACTAGAAGGTTAGCAGTCTCGAAGGTAACTTAGGAAGGGGTACGTAGTGGACACACTTGGACAAACGATCTATTACGGTAAGAATGACAGTGTTTCCCTCAGAGGGGGGTAGTGCGATGACAAAGTCCAAAGCAATGTGGGACCAGGGGCGGCTTGGGATGGGTAATGGGCGCAGCAGACCAGCTGGGGGCAGACGCAGCAGGCTAGAACAAACTCATGGGTGTCTTGAGCCAGGCTGGGCCACCAGAAGTGTTGTTGGATGAATTGGATGGTTCAGTTGATTCCGGGATCACAGGTGAGCTGGGAATTATGTGCCCACTGAAGAACTTTGGAGCAGGCTGAATCGGGCACTAAGAGACGGTCTTGGGGTCAGGTTGGGTTCTTTGAGCCTTCTTAACCATTTGTTCGATCTTCCAAGTGGCAGCCCCAACAAAACAGGAGGAGGGAAGGATGGGACAACAGAGCTGGAGTGAATAGAGGCGAGAGAGGCTATCAGGCTTGCTGTTACGTGACCCAGGGCGGAAAGGGAGACTGAAGTTGAATCGGCTGAGGAACAAGGCCCAACGAGCATGCCGGGGGTTAAGGCGCTTAGCAGAGCGGCGATAGGCAATGTTCTTGTGGGCTGTCCATATGATGAAAGGAGTTCCGGTACACTTCAGCCAGTGCCTCTATTCCTTCAGGACCCCAACGATGGCCAGCAGCGCATGATTTCCTACGTCCTAATTGCGTTCGGATGGTGACTGGCGACGGGAGAAGAAGGCACAGGGATGTAGTTTCTGGGTTTCGGGATCCCGCTGAGAGAGGACAGCCCCAGCTCCTGTGTCTGAGGCGTCAACCTCGACAACGAACTGGAGGGAGGGGTCGGGGTGGCTCAGGATGGGGGCTCTGGTGAATAGTTCTTTCAGGTGTTTAAAGGATTGGGAGGCAACCAGGGTCCAATCAAATGGGGAGTTGGTGGAAGTGAGACAGGTGAGAGGAATGGTCACCTTACTGTAGTCCCACATGAATAAGTGGTAAAAGTTTGCAAAAGCTAGGAAACGTTGCAGCTTTTTGCGGGTGGAGGGAACGGGCCAGTTGACGACTGCCTGGGCTTATAGCCGGGTCCTGTTGTAGTTGTGCCTTGGCAATGATGTATTCCAGAAAGTGTACAGAGGGGAGGTGGAATTCACGCTTTTCGGTAGGTGGAATTCACACTTTTCGGGTTTCACAAATGGGCGGTTCTCGAGTAGGCGCTGAAGGACTTGGCGGACATGTTGACGATGTTCTTCCAGTGAGTGGGAGAAGATGAGGATGTCGTCTAAGTAGACAAAGACGAACTGGTTCAGCATATCACTGAGGACGTCGTTGATGAATGTTTGAAAAACTGTGGTTGGCTAATCCAAAGGGCATGACCATATATTCGAAGTGCCCAAGGGGAGTATTGAAGGCAGTTTTCCATTCGGCCCCCTCTTTAATGCTGATGAGATGATGTTGCGCCGGTCCAACTTTCTGAAGATCTGGGCGTCGCAGAGTTCAGCATATCACTGAGGACGTCGTTGATGAATGTTTGAAAAACTGTGGTTGGCTAATCCAAAGGGCATGACCATATATTCGAAGTGCCCAAGGGGAGTATTGAAGGCAGTTTTCCATTCGGCCCCCTCTTTAATGCTGATGAGATGATGTTGCGCCGGTCCAACTTTCTGAAGATCTGGGCGTCGCAGAGGGGTTCAAACGAAGGGTCAATGAGAGGCAGTGGGGCTTTGTTCTTAACAGTGATCTCATTGAGACCACGGAAGTCAATGCAGGGGCGGAGAGTGGTATCCTTCTTCTGGACGAAGAAGAACCCAGCCCAAAACCCAGGGGGGAAGAGGAGGGCCGAATAAGTCCAGCGGCGAGGGAGTCACGGATATAGAGTTCCATAGCACTTTTTTCAGGACGGGAAAGGTTGAAGAGGCGGCTGGAGGGGAGAGGGGCTCCCGGCAGGAGGTCAATGGTGCAGTCATAGGGGTAGTGGGGGGGAAGATAGATGGCAAGATCCTTACTGAAAACAGGGGAGCAGTCATGATATTCTTCTGGGAGAGATCGATTGGAGTAACTGACGTTTGCTGGAGGTCGGGACGGCTGAAAGAAGACAGTGGGCGTGGCAGAAATGACTCCAACCAGTGATTGACTGGTGGGTCCGATCTATTGCAGGGTTGTGTTTCTTGAGGCAAGAGATACCAAGGACTAATGGAGTCTCCGGGGAGGGAATGACAAAGAGCTGGAGGGTTTCACGGTGATTTCCTGAAATGAGAAGGGTGAGCAGTACCGTCTGGTGGTTAACTGGGGAGATAAGTCACCCGTCCAGGGCCGTAACCTTTTTAGAGGACGACGGGAGTTGTTGGAGGGATAGCTGAAGCTGACATGCCAAGCCCTCATTAAAGGTCAGATGACAAAGATGTTATGGGGTCAGTTAAAATTCATATTTGCATTGTTTATATGTTATGTAATACATGCACGTAACTTCCAGCAAGTTTTCAACCATAGTATAGCTAAAAATTTGGTTTTTATGACGCATATTGAGCCCTCCGCGCACATACCCGAAGCTCAAGACACCGGGGTGTAGTTACCCTGTCCACCACAAGGTGTACCAGAAGTGACGTTGCAATTGACAAACACAGCACGCTATACGCAATAGCGAGCAACGTGTTGGACTATGAGGAGGAAGAGGATTTCGACATACACCCAACTGAACTTGGCATCGTCAAAGCATACGTTTGAGCCGATCAGGAGGTCGGAACCTGACAGTGACGACGATGAGCAGCCAAGTAGCAGCTGTACAACAGAAAAAAAGAGTGGCCACTGGCTCGATGTGACGGTATGTCAAAAGGATGTCTTTTTATAGTCATGGCTTCAAATAATGGCACCACAGGGGTGCCAATATTTTTTAGCACGACTATAGGTATTAGACCGGAAGGCGCTAGATGCAAAAAGCGGAAGGCTTTTTCTGCATCATATTTATCCATTTAACTGCTGTATATCTAATATATAATCACTTCGAAATGCCAGATGTGGTTTGTAAAGGGTTTCTACAGTTATCAAGAAATTGTTTTCAATCTTTGTTCGCTGACCTTTAATAAAGCACTTGTCTGCGCTGGAGTCGATGACAGCGGTGACTGGGGTATTGCAGTCGGGTCCAATGATGCAAGCAGGAACGGTCATGCGAGAGGGAGAGAGGATTTAGTTTGGCTCACAATGGTGCTTCTCGATTCGTGGGGAGCCCTGACTTTAGTTTTAGTGGGCATGTGGTGATGAAGTGACTTGGCTACCCACAATAAATAAATAGCCGCTGACTGACGCGGCGCAGACACTCCTTAGGATCTAAACGAGTCCTACCAAGTTGCATGGGCTCCTTCGGGCCCGTGGGGGGTGAAGAGGGGTCTGGGCCTGCAGTGGGATTGCTGGAAGGGCTGCTAAACCGCGCAGACTGACCCCTCTTTCTCTCTCGCTCTTTTCCGTAACCTATTATCTAATGTAATAGATACGGTGATCATTAGAGTGACATACTTCTCATTGCACAGCAATAAGTTAGATAGTGGATGTGAATACAAATGTTTATTTATATATAATTTAATATATATATATATACAGTGGGTACAGAAAGTATTCAGACCCCCTTAACCTTTTCACTCTGTTATATTGCAGCCATTTGCTCAAATCATTCAAGTATTTTTTTCCTCATTAATGTACACACAGCACCCAATATTGACAGAAAAAAACGAAATTGTTGAAATTTTTGCAGATTTATTAAAAAAGAAAAACTGAAATATCACACATCCATAAGTATTCAGACCCTTTGCTGTGACACTCATATATTTAACTGGTGCTGTCCATTTCTTCTGATCATGCTTGAGATGGTTCTACATCTTCATTGGAGTCCAGCTGTCTTTGATTATACTGATTGGACTTGATTAGGAAATCCACACACCTGTCTATATAAGACCGTACAGATCACAGTGCATGTCAGAGCAAATGAGAATCATGAGGTCAAACGAACTGCCTGAAGAGCTCAGAGACAGAATTGTAGCAAGGCACAGATCTGGCCAAGGTTACAAAACAATTTCTGCTGCACTTAAGGTTCCTAAGAACACAGTGGCCTCCATAATCCTTAAATGGAAGACGTTTGGGACGACCAGAACCCTTCCTAGAACTGGCCGTCCGGCCAAACTGAGCAATCTGGGGAGAAGACCCTTGGTGAGAGAGGTAAAGAAGAACCCAAAGATCACTGTGGCTGAGCTCCAGAAATGCAGTCGGGGGATGGGAGAAAGTTCTAGAAAGTCAACAATCACTCCATCCCTCCACCAGTCTGGGCTTTATGGCAGAGTGGCCCGACGGAAGCCTCTCCTCAGTGCAAGACACATGAAAGCCCGCATGGAGTTGGCTAAAAAACACCTGAAGGACACCAAGATGGTGAGAAATAAGATTTGCTGGTCTGATGAGACCAAAATAGAACTTTTTTTACCTTAATTCTAAGCGGTATGTGTGGAGAAAACCAGGCACTGCTCATTACTTGTCCAATACAGTCCCAACAGTGAAGCATGGTGGTGGCAGCATCATGCTGTGGGAGTGTTTTTCAGCTGCAGGGACAGGACGACTGGTTGCAATCGAAGGAAAGATGAATGCGGCCAAGTACAGGGATATCCTGGTAGAAAACCTTCTCCAGAGTGCTCAGGACCTCAGTCTGGGCCAAAGTTTCACCTTCCAACAAGGCAATGACCCTAAGCACACAGCTAAAATGACGAAGGAGTGGCTTCAGAACAACTCCGTGACTGTTCTTGAATGGCCCAGTCAGAGCCCTGACTTAAACCTAATTGAGCATGTCTGAAGAGACCTGAAAATGGCTGTCCACCAACGTTCACCATCCAACCTGACAGAACTGGAGAGGATCTGCAAGGAGTAATGGGAGAGGATCCCCAAATCCAGGTACGAAAAACTTTAACATTGAGGAAAAAAATTTTCGTATATAATTTTAGCAAGTGCCTGCAATATACAAAGAGTGAAAAATTTAAGGGGGTCTGAATACTTTCCGTACCCACTGTGTGTGTGTGTGTGTGTGTGTGTGTATGTATGTGTGTGTGTGTATATATAGATAAAACATTGACCAATGTTGAAAAAAGGAATGTATAGTATCTACAGTTTTTTTTTTTTTCTGTAAAAACACAATAATACGTTTGTGATTTAGGATTTTAAAAAATAGACAAACATGCTTCCTAATTGGCAGCAACAAGCGAGGAAGCGGAATTTAATACAAATATTTATTATTCAAATCATATACAAAACTAATTATACAAAATGTGCTCAACTTTCCAGTGAAAAGCATGTACTTCCAACTTATTTATTCATTATTCATTCATTCATCTTCCGTACCACTTATCCTCACTCGGGTCACGGGCATGCTGGTGCCATTCACACTCACATTCACACCTACGGGCAATTTAGGGTCTTCAATTAACCTACCATGTATGTTTTTGGGAGGTGGGAGGAAACCGGAGCACCCGGGGAAAACCCACGCAGGCACGGGGAGAATATGCAAACTCCACACAGGTGGGGCCAGGATTTGAACCCCGGGCCTCAGAACTGTGAGGCAGATGTGCCACCTAGCACACCGTGCTGTCTCATTAACATAAACAACAAGCATCACAAAGCATGTATCTTCAAAGAGGTTTTTTTTTTTTTTTTTACCTGAAACAAGAAGTTTTTCAATCAAAAACAAATAAAACCACAATTATTTGTATTTGCAATTTTTTTGGGCTCATCCAAAACAATTAAAGGGTCTCCACTGGGATACGTCAGGGTGGTTTACAGCCACACACACACATGCAGACGTACCCAAGTATATCAAATAAAACAGGCGTATCTGGCCAACCATTTCCAGGACCTCCAGGCGCAGGACCGCGCACACCGCATCGGCCAGCAGAACGAGGTGCGCGTGCTGCGCCTGTGCACCGTCAACAGCGTGGAGGAGAAGATCCTGGCAGCCGCCAAGTACAAGCTCAACGTCGACCAGAAGGTGATCCAGGCCGGCATGTTCGACCAGAAGTCGTCCGGCCACGAGCGCCGCGTCTTCCTGCAGGCCATCCTGGAGCATGAGGAGCAGAATGAGGTATGTTGTTTGGTATTCGTATGAGAGTGTATTATGTATACTCGTTATAGTCATTACTGTAATTTCTTGTGTATAATGCGCACCCATGTATAATACCCACCCCCAAAATTTACCTCAACATTCTGGAAACCCTTCTACATATGTATAATGCATTTTACAATGCATGAGTTTTAGTTCACCTTTAGTTATGCGTCCCTTCACATTTTTTTGCATATCAGACACGGGACTCACATCAAACGAGATCCCTGAGACTTAGTCACCTCTCAGCAGGAATCTTGGCCCCCTCTTCATGAGCGAGAATAAGAATGTTGAGAAGAATGAATGAAAGAAATGAAAAAGAAAGCAGAATGCTTGCCTGGTCGCAGGTCACAGAGGCGCCCTCTGGAGCCAGGCCTGGAGGTGGGGCTCGGCGGCAAGCACCTGGTGGCCGGGCCTGCACCCATGGGGCCTGGCCGGGCAAAGCCCGGAGAGGCAACATGGGTGCCCCGTCCAATGGGCTCACCACCATGGGGAAAAGGGGTCGGGTGCGTAGTGAGTTGGGTGGCGGCCAAAGGCGAGGATCTTGGTGGTCCGATCCCCGGCTACAGTAGCTGGCTCTAGAGACATGAAATGTCACCTCTCTGGGAGGGAAAAAGCCCGAGCTGGTGTGCGAGGTTGAGAAATTCCGACTAGATATAGTCGGGCTCACCTCCACACATAGCTTGGGCTCCGGTAGAAGTCCTCTTGAAAGGGGTTAGACTCTTTTCCACTCTGGAGTTGCCCACGGTGAGAGGCGCCGAGCAGGCTTGGGGATACTTATTGCCCCCCAAATTCATCCACAGCACCCTTAGCCAACCTGACAAAGTCAGATTTTCTTACAAGTAAACGTGAAGTCCTCTGAGGACAGAAATTAACACATTTCAAACAATAATGAGTGAGATAATCACTTTATTTGTTGATTTCCAACACCTTTGATGACTGGGATGCTGCTGAGGAAGTGAGGGAAATTAAGAGACAGAAGCAGCACAGAGTTAAGTCAGATTTAAATCAACTTGTAGACGAGAAGGATGAAATCAATGCTAAGAAAACAACAAAATTCCTCTGCCCCGGAAAGAAAATGCTCTCACAGTTTTCAGCATAATGTCTGGTGATTGTCTTCTGTGCAGCCAGGGCAAAAGACTGTAGATGCCATGTCCTGTCTCTGAGATCAGCAATATGTCCAGTGATGCTGACATAATTTCTTTTACTTACGGAGGTCCACTGATCCCACAGTCAGAGCCGCATAGAGTTTTCTGCATTGCATCCAATTTTGCTTGCTTTTCGGTGTCATAAAGTTGTTGAATTTTCTGCATAGTAGTTGAAAACTTGGATCCCATGTCGCTATCTGTAGCACATTTTCTAATACTTTGTCTTCTACTACTAATAGTGGTCTACAGTCCAGAACAATTCACTTTGCGAGTGAATTTGTGATTTTCTCCAATGTTGATTTACTGGGTTTGGTACTGAATCCTGTCACTTACTCGAGTTTGGTTTGCTGACAACTCTTATAACTCGTACCGTGACTGCTAGCGCTAACAGCTCCGGCTGTTTCTGTGCCTGCTCCAACATGCTTTGCATTTAGATGGTACCGGAGGGTTGAAGTGCTCTGATGGTATGCAAACTCCTTTTTGCATAATCTGCACAAAACCACGCTTTTATTGGGGCTTCCATTAGGAGTTTTTTTTTTTTTTTTTTAATGAGATTTGCCACCCAACAGTCCTTCATCCAATTCCTCCATTGTGTTAGCCCTTAGCCACATAGTGATATGATTAGCCAAGGTCTGACGTCTGCGTCAGTGTAATTGCTGTACCAGGAAATCGTGCGCTGATAGACAGACATAGTTTCCGCATTTGTTTGGAAAGCAAACTACGATTAAAATGCATCAATATTTTTTTAAATTAATAAATCGTGATGAACGCATTAGAGGCCCATCACTATTTTTTTTCATTTCATGACCAATTTAGCTATTACAGAGAATTATTTTCATTTGTCCAATTAAATTTATAACTTAAATGTGTAATAACCTTTTAAAGTCTTATTAACTAATTAACATTGCAGAGGTTTTTAGTAGCCCAAATTAAATAAATACAAATCTAATTAAATGAACTATTTAAATGTGTAATAATCTATTAAAGACAGCCCATTAATTACTGAAATAAAATGAACAAATATTACAGGTTTTTAATAGCTCTAATTGAATCAATAAAAATCCAATTAAATTAATCATTTAAATGTGAAATAATTATTTAAAATGGTCAATTAATTAACGTAATTCAATAATTAAATAAGATAATAACTAGTAAAACAAATATCTAAAATAGTTGTACTATAGCTATTTAAAAATCATTTATTTCATGACTAATATATGTTTGTATATGGTGACCATTTAGATTTAACAGCATTTTAAAATATATTGTATTTAATGTCATGGAATATAAATAAAGCATTCAGCTAAGTAAATATAAAGGCCATTAAATAAATATTAAAAATGACATGTTATTCTGGCATGAAATAAATGAATTGGTCGTGAAGTGATACATTTAGATTTCATTAGTTCAGATTGTATTTGACAATTGAGTTAAAGGACAATTTAATATTTGTTTTACTTTTACATTAATAAAATCACATTTTAAGTATCCATTTAATTGACTTTATATTTACTGAAGTTTGGCACAATAGAAAATTCATAATTTTAATAATTAATAGACAAAATTTTTAATTAAATGAATTTCTTCTGTATTTGACTTTTTATTTTAACCATTTTCTATTTTCCTCACATGTAGGAAGAAAATGAGGTACCGGACGACGAAACCCTGAACCAGATGATCGCCCGCAGTGAAGAAGAATTTGAGCTTTACATGGTAAGAAAGTGCCTCGTGCTTTTTTTCAATGAACTGTCACCGCATTCCCCACTCAACTCTGACACGTGGTCGCAGCGCTTCGACATGGACCGGCGGCGGGAGGATGCCCGGAACCCCAAACGTAAACCACGCCTCATGGAGGAGGACGAGCTGCCCTCCTGGATCATCAAGGACGACGCTGAAGTGGAGCGCCTCACATATGAGGAGGAGGAGGAGAAGATGTTCGGCCGAGGTTCACGCTGCCGCCGGGACGTGGACTACAGCGACGCGCTAACTGAAAAACAGTGGCTGCGGGTAAATGTTAACAATATAGAGCTGTTCAATTAAAACAATCACAGCTGAAATACAGTACAGTTGTATACAGTTGGCGTTTCAAGTCACAAATGTAGGAAATGGACCTTGGCGCTACCACTGTAGACTGTTGCTCATTGTGTTGTTTCTCAATATCAGGCCATCGAGGACGGCAACCTGGAGGAGATGGAGGAGGAGATCCGACTGAAGAAGCGCAAACGCAAGCGGCGTCAGGACAAGGAGCCGTTAGGCAGGGAGGACTGGGGCGCCAAGGCCAAGAAAAGGCGGGGGCGCCCACCCGCCGAGAAGCTTTCGCCCAACCACCCCAAACTCACTAAGCAGATGAACACCATTATCGACACAGTCATTAACTACAGAGATGGGTGAGGACCCCCTTAAGCGTTGAAATACAATTTCACACAGACAACCCCACAACATTACCGTGGCACACACTCGAATTCGAATGCTGCAAAGCTGTCGACATGGTGTATTTTTGTTCGTGTCCGCTGAATGCAGCCCTATGGGGGTCACGTAGTAGTTCTGAGCATCCTAAATAGAGAGAGAGAGTCGTGATTGTGGTAGACTTTACAAAAAGGATGCCAATGGCTGTAGTGAACACTTTCTTCCAGAAGAGGCAGGAACATAGGGTGACCTACAAGAGCGGAAGTAGAAGCGCGCAGGTGGAGTACATCTTGTACAGACGATGTAATCTGAAGGAGTTTACTGAGTAAGGTAGTGAGTGGTAAGGGAGAGTGTGCCTAGACAGCATAGGATGGTGGTGGGCAGGAAGATTAAGAAGACAAGGGCAAAGCAGAGAACCATGTGGCTGACACGTTGTGGCAACCCCTAATGGAACAAGCCGAAAGGAAAAGAAGAAGGAAACGTGTCCGCTGCATACGTCGCGTGAAACTCATTTTTGTCTCGGGCCGCATTGTAGTTATGATTTCTCTCAGAGGGCTGTCAGAACAGTGAAACCATATAAATGTTTCATCACCAAATCATATTATTACCATTACGCAACAAATTGAGGGATAACTACTTTAGAAATCAGAAGACGAGGATAATAGTTTGTTCAAGTATTGTTTAAGTTACTGTAGAAGAAAGGTTTGGTAACAGAAAAATGTAATATCTCAACATTAGTGTTTATTATTATGACAATTTGGAATGTGGGTACAGATTTTAGCAAAAATCACGGAAGTTGACTAGCATGATTTGCTTTCGCGGGCCACATAAAATAATGTGGCGGGACGCAACTGGCCCCGGGGCCTTGAGTTTGACACCTATGCGCTACACTGAGAAGTGTAATTGGGAAACCTGTTAATGATAGAATCAAAGCTTTGTACTATCTTTTAAAGTAGGGGTTCAAGCTAAGGTTAGGGTTTCAAGCCTGGTTTAGGGTTTCAAGACAAGGTTAAGGTTTCAAAGTAGAGTTTCGAGCCTGAGTTTGTGTTTCAAACAAGGGAAGGGTTCTAAGCAAAAAGTTGGGTTTTCTAATAAATATAACGGATTTGATATAAGGTATGTAGGTTAGGAATGGTTTCAAGCCACTTTAGGGTTTCAACCCTGAGTTATGGTTTCACACAAGGATTAGGGTTTGGAAGTAGGGTTTCAAGCCAATATTTAAGGTTTCAAAGTAGGGTTTCTAGCTCGAGTTCGTGAGTGTGAGCTATGGTTTTAAAAAGTAGGGTTTCAAGCAAAGGGTTAAGTTTTAAATAAAAAGATGAGGGTTTGAAAATAAGGGTTAGGTAGGTTTTCAAGTCCATTTAGGGTTTCAATCAAGGGTTAGTGTTTTAAACCTGGATTAGAGTTACAAGACAAGTAAGTGTTGATGATTCAAATAAGGGTTTCAAGCCTGAGTTAAAGTTTAAAGTCAGGGTTCAGTTTTAATATAAGGCTTCAAGTAGGGTTCCAAACTTAGTTTAGCGTTTTAAAGTAGGGCTGGGTGATCTGGCAAAAATACGTGATCACAATAAATTTTTTCATATAGTCCCATATTGATTATAACAATTTTTTTATATTGTTTTAAAACTTTTTTATATACATATGTAAACTAAAGAAAAATGTTGTATTCTACTCAGCAGTAAAACATGGAGGTTAATATATAGAGGAGGTAACTTTATAGTCTTGACTGAGTGTTTTTGCAGATATGCAATAATAAAGAAGACCATTGTGATGTGCATCATCTTTAATAACAATACCAATTATATAGTTTCAAGTTAAAATATAACACAATAGACCCCAGTCAGCAAACACATGTCGCACTGACGTCGGCTCATCATAAAAATTTCCATCGCTGCAGTGTTGCAGGCAGAGCGATTGCTCATTGGCAATACGTCGCTGAGAGGACGGCATTTAATTGAAAACATTTCCACCATACGACGTCTGAACGATTAAAGCTGGAGCGCCAGCCAACGTCGTTCTGCTCCATTCACTCTGCTCTGACCGGCTCGGCAGATTTGAACCCGGGTCCTCAGAACTCTGAGGCAGATGTGCTAACCAGTTGACCGACTGTGCCGCCCTTATTTACAGATCTCCAGAAAAAAAACAAGAGAAAATACAATGATTAACAATAAACAAAAAACTAGTGAGCACCAGGAGGGCTCTACACTAACTTTTACACTAGTAGCACTGGTGCGACCAAGTAAAGATTGACAGTGACTCGAGATATATTTGCAAAATAGTTTACTGTGAACAAGACGTTTGTCTGCAACAAGCAGTAACAGACAAAACCGGTCAATTAGTTTACTTTTAGTATTTACTAGCAAAACAATTTACCTATTTAAAAATCATAGTCCAAAACAGAACATGGATATATCAATACTACTGCAATTATTGCACTTTATTTTAAAGCAAAGCAAAGCAAATTTATTTATATGGTGCATTTTATACAAAAGGGAACTCAATGTGCTTTACATGATGAAAAGCATTGAAGAACAAAGAAAAAAAAACAGCTTATAAACATTTAAAACAAAGGGGGGGGGGAATAAAAGTACAAATAAAACAGCATACAGTGCAAGAAATATAATTTAAAAGTGGAAATGCTCTAAAAAGCATGAGAAAAAAGAAGAGTTTTTAACCTGGACTTAAAGTCTTTGGGGTTGACGTGACTTCTGTTGGCAACGTATTCCATTTGTATGCAGCATAATAGCTAAATGCTGCTTCACCATGTTTGTTTTGGACTCTGTGCGCCGCTATTTGACCCTGAGTCTGTCGATCTCAAAGCCCTACTGGGTTTATATTCCATTAGCATTTATTTCATGCATTCAGGACCTAAACCATTTAGTGATTTATAGACCAGTAGCAGAACTTTAAAATATATTCTTAAGCTGACTGGGAGCCAGTGTAAAGGTTTTAGAATTGGAGTAACATCCTCTGACCTCGTTGTTCTGGTCAGAACCTGAGCTGCAGCATTCTGAATGAGCGACAGCTGTTTAATGCTCTTTTTTTGGGAGTCCAGTCAGAAGACATTACAATAGTCAAGTCTCGTTTAAGGTTTTAAAGTATGGTTTTAAGCCTGGTTTAGGATTTCTAACAAGGATTTTCAAGGAGTTTGACAAATAAGGGTTTCAAGCACAGGTTCATGTTTCAAACAAGGATTAGGGGTTTAAACAAGGGTTAAGGTTTCAAACTAGGGTTTGAAGTCTGAGTTATAGTTTCAAACATGGGTTAGGGTTTTAAAGAAGGGGTTCAACCAGAGGGTATGTTTTCAAAGTAGTATTACAGGCCTGGGTTAGGGTTTCAAACAAGGATTAATGTTTGAAGTAAGGATTAGGTTTTAAAGTAGGGTTTCAATTCTAAGTTGGGGTTTCAAACAACAACAAAAAATTGCACGAATGTAATGATTAATAATTGCTGAACTATGTGCTATTTTGACAAAAGCTTATCATAATATGTCTGCTTTGATGGATTTCTTCGCACACGCCAGCTACAATTAAAATTTTTTTTTACCTGTATGCTCACAATCCAGCTTGGCCTCAAATAAATACTTTGAGCAATTTACCAACAGAGCAAACAGCCTCATGTTCACGTTTCAATCCATTTTTACATGATTGGATCTGAGACTGAAGGTGTGTCATCACACCTCAAACACTAATGGTTTAAAAAAAAAAAAAAAAAAAAAAAAAAACATCTTCCGAGTGGCTTTTACGTTTGCACACTGGATACTTCAGAGAAAGCCCTGAAGCACTTATTGATTTTCCCCTGAGAGGAAAAGTGTTCCACAGTAACTTGCAACAATATTCACACCTTTTTAGCTTTTCCAAATTTGCTAGGTTACAGCTACAAATGTATTTTAATGGGATTTCACGGGATAGACGTACACTATATATATGTCGTGTGATTGTGAAGTGTAAAGAAAACTAAGGTTTTTAAATATTACATTGGGGAACAATTGTGGCTCTCCTTTCCCACATGTGAGTACCTTAATGGTCCCCTTTTTTTTTTCTTCCACCCCCCCTACTTCAATTAAGAGGCAGCTAATCTGAAGATCACTCCTACCTTGAATTTTTGGCTCACAGCGCATAGGAAAAGAAATCAAACAATTATCGGAGAAAGCATCAGACTAACTACTTTTTTACTAACTCACTAACAGTATTTATAGAGCTTTCACTATCAAATCTTTTTAGAATCAATTATCCTATAGATATTTCGTCGAGTACTCGAGTAATCACCGTCAATTGCGGTTACCATTCGTGATTGGCATTAGCATGCTAGCGATTACAGTTTTAGGAAAAAAAAAACACTAACCACCTTTCAGCTCATTCATACATCATGTTATATGTACATTTCACATCTCATAGTGTCTTAAAAATCACTTACAGATGCTCCCCTGTCGCCTTTGTCAATGTTTTTCACTGGCCCAACATTGCATCCGTCTGTAACAAATTTCCGTGTGGTAAACGGAAATTGTGGAGAGTGGCCAAATGGTTCCGGGTGGCGCACATTGGTTGCGGGCGGCACAAATATGCTTTTATTAATATCTTTTATTGCCTTGAGGCATACATTTTTGCTTTAACCAGTTTTTTTGGTCAACTTAGACGAGTTAGCCAATTTTTTCCCCCCACAGTGCTGGTATTTAATTTTCCCCCCACAGTCCTGGTATTTAAGGTCAGCGTCAGCAGCTCTTTCTGCAGTCACATGCAATTCCCATAGAAATTGCATTCTCTAGTTAGTGAGTAGTATCTGTGAAGATGGATGCTGCCCAGTACACTGCTAGGTGTGTAATGTGACAAAATGGGTAAAAGTTCAAGGGGTGTGAAGACTTTTTGCAAACCCAAGTACTTTTGCAGTTAATTATGCCGTCAAGCATCCTGTGTTGACAAGGTTGACACCAGAAACATACATTGGCTTCAACCTGTCTAACTTGGGGAAATTGTAATAAACAAACACCCGATGTCAGGGACGGTTATTGTAATTATCATATCTGTCAGCTAGACCTGTTAATTCGCCTGCGCCTAAAGTAACGCGAAAAATAATAGGCCATTTTCTGCCATTAAGACTACTAAAAGTAAATAGATGGAGCCACAAATTATGTGTCAACTGCAAGCAAGTTTTATCCGAGAGGGCAAAGTGCAGCATTGTGGAGACTGTGGAGCATAATAATGCAGTGTCCACAGTAATTATTTTACTCAATGAGATACAACTTCTAGTACATGGTCAGCTTGTGGTTCCAAGTGTTGATACAATATGGGTGAATTTAGGGTTTCAAGTCTGGGTAAGGGATACACTATGAGTGAATTTAGGGTTTCAAGCCTGGGTAAGGGTTTAAAAGAAGGGTTTCATGCAAAAGCTATGCTGTCAAGCAAGGGTTAGGGTTTCAATTAATATTTAGGGTTTCAAATAATTCAAAGTCGGATTTTCAAACCAGTGTTCGTGTTTCAAAGAAAACTAAGGGTTTCATGCAAAGAATGCAGTGTCAAACAAGGGGTACGGTTTCAAATTAGAATTTCAAGTCATTGTTAGGGTGGTGAGCAAGGGTTGTGGTTTCAAACAACCGTTAGGGTTTCAAATTAGGATTTCAAGCAAAGTTTAGGATTTCAAGTGAAAGCTCAGGTTTTCTAGCAAGAATTAGTTTTAAAGTAGGATTTCAAGCCAACATTAGGGTTTCAAGTCTGGTAATGGTTTCAAACAAATTTGTTTAGTTTTCAAAATAGGGTTTTAAGCCTGGGTTAGTGGTTTAAACAAGGCTTAGGATTTTAAAGTAGGGTTTCTAGCCTGGGTTAGTGTTACAAACAAAGGTGAAGGTTTCAAGCAAAGGTTAGGGTTTCAAAAAAAGAATTTCAAGCAAAGTTTAAAATTTCAAACCAGAATTAGGGTTTTAAATAAGGGTTTGGTTTCAAAGTAAGGATTCAAGACAATGTTAGGCTTTTAAATTAGGGTTTCAAGCAAAGTTTAGGGTTTAAAATAAGGGTTAAGCAAAGCAAAGCAAATGTATTTATACAGCGCATTTCATACACAAGATGTGCTTTACATGATTAAAAGCATTTAAAAACAAAGAAAAAAACAGCAAAGAAAAAAAATTAAGTACAATTAAAACGGCGTAAAATGCAAGAAATATTTAAAAGTGGAAATGCTCTAAAAAGCATGAGAAAAAGAGGAGTTTTTAACTTGGACTTAAAAACATTCGCACTTAGGGTTAGGGTTTCAAAGTAAGGTGTCAAGCCCAAGTAAATGTATCAAGCAAGGGTTAGGGTTTTCAAAGTAATGTTCCAAGCAATTGTTAGTCTTTAACAAGGATAACAGCTTCACACGAGGGTTATGGTTTTAAATTACCAACAAACAACAAATACATTTTTAGGGCAAAATGTAGCAAAGTGGAGAATGCGGCGCATAATGCTGCAGCAACCACAGGCAAGGCACAGCAAGAGTAACAGGCTTTGAATGGCATGATCAAAACATAATTAGGGTTTTTTTGTTTTGTTTTACTTTTCAGGGCTGGCAGACAGCTCAGCGAGGTCTTTATCCAGCTACCGTCCAGAAAGGAGCTTCCGGAATATTACGAGCTGATCCGAAAGCCAGTGGATTTCAAAAAGATCAAGGTACAGTATGTCGCCATCAAGCTTTACGGGCTCGTGCCATTACCGCGCTGTCCCTCCGCAGGAACGCGTCAGGAGCCATAAATACCGTAGCGTCGGAGACCTGGAGAAGGACGTCATGCTGCTCTGTCATAACGCGCAGACCTTCAACCTGGAGGGATCTCAGGTCAGCCGACATTCAGCTTGCTAACAATACAATAAAATTTCATTAAATCCCAAGGAAAACATTTAGTTCACTTCAACTCTGCTTAACCTTTTCTGTTTTCGTTATAAAAGAAACAACACAAAGCTTGAGATGGATCACCATTTTCCAACGAAAATGGTTTTAAGCCTGGGTTAGTGTTCCGAACAATGGTTAGGGTTTCAAGCCACAGTAAGGGTTCCAAAGTAGCCTGAGTTAGGGTTTTAAATTATGGTTTGAGGCAAGGTTTCAAATTAGGGTTTAAAGTCTAGGTTAGGTTTTCAAACGTGTGATATGTTTTAAAGTAGGGTTTAAAGCCTATGTTAGGGTTTCAAGTAAAGGTAAGGTTTTCAATTTAGGGTTTCAAGCCCAGGTAAGGACTTTAAAGTGGTGTTGGGGTTTCAAAGTAGGGTTTGAAGCCTGTGTTAGGATTTCAATCAATGGCTACAGTTGTAAATTAGAGTTTGAAGCAAGGGTTGGGATTTCAAATTGGGTTTTAAAGACAAAAGAGGCCAAAAACATTTCTTGGAAATCTGACACACCACAGAGAAGAGTGTTTTTAAAGCTTGCCAAATTAGATTGAATAAAAAAAATTAAAAAAAACACCATGTATGTAAAATAAGGCTCTAAAATGAATCATGAAAAAAAAAAAATAAGGCCCACCCTCGAGCTGCAGGACTGTGTGGGCGTGTCCGGTGACAGCACTGTAGACAGTCCTTCACCTGTTAATCAAATACGTTCGTACGCTGTGTGCTCGTGTCTAGTCAGCTATTGGCTGATTAATGTGTGCCACTGTGGTTATGGTTAATAAACAGTTAACTTTCCTGTGTGTCTATGTGGGGACCCGCACACAACAACTCCAAGTGAGGCGTTGATGTTTTAAACCGTGGTCACGTGAGCTCCTTAGCTCGCAGGCTAGCAAACGTAATAAACAGTTAACTTTCCCCTTAATTGTCTCTGTTGTGTGAATCTAAATGCGCCGTATGACGCAAGCCTGTGGAGTATTAGTCCAACTCGCCGTTGCTTGCTGTGTGAGCCGCAACCAGGTCACCAACAGAGACACTTTTCCAAATAACATACAACACCTCAGGGCAGATGCATTTTTCGTGTTGTAGACATAGCTTAATGGTTAACTGCACGATGCAGTGGTAAAAGAAGTAACTTGCAATTCCGGCGAATAGCCATAGATGGTGCTCGTTAGTTATACAGTGGGGGAGGACCGACTCATGGTGTTCTCTGGTGACGTCAGTGTGACCCTGTTTTAGCCCCGCCCCAAAAAATCCATCCAGCTGAGATGGTGAAAAAGAGTTTGAAGCTATATCTCAATAATTCAGTACTAAATTGTTCCCAGTCTTTCCACGTTTTCAGTACTTGCCTTCAAACATATTTGATCTATTTAGAAACAAACACAACACTTTTCTGTGATTCTAACGCCTGTGTTAGGCTTTTCATATTAGTATTTCAAGTCAAGGTAAGTGTTAAAAAAAACTTTATAAGGGTTTCAAATGTTACTGTTTCAAATAAGAGCTAGATTTCAAAGTAGTGTTTTAAGCCAGGGTTAGTTTTAAACAAAGATTAAGGTAAGCTAACGTTCAAAACAGATACTATATATATATATATCATAGCAACCCCCTGTCAAATATTCAAGCTTCAGTTGAACACATTGTTCTAATTTCAATAGGAAGTATTGTAATGTGAAGTCATCTGGTTCTAAATGTCAATCATAAAATGGGGTATTTTACAAGTCATATTGTACTGAGCAGCCACACCTTTCCCTATATACCCAAAGATATACGAGGACTCCATCGTGCTCCAGTCAGTGTTCAAGAGCGCCAGGCAGAAGATCGCCAAAGACGAGGAAAGCGAGGACGACAGTGAGGACGACGAAGACGAGGATGAGGAAGAAGAGTCAGACGCTGAGGGTGAGAACGCACACACATACACATTGTGATCTCATTCTATTTCTGTGCTGCATAGCCAGACAGTCGTTCTCTGAGCCGCGCTTCATTTTGCTCCCTGTGATAGTAACGCTGTCTGGGTGCAACAAACATAAACAAAAGTAAAGTCTGGATGAGGTTCTGTCTACTTTCAACGTCTCTGTGCCACTACAAGAAAGGTTAATAAGGGTTAAGGTTTCAAGCCAAGGAGGAGGTTTCAAATCATGGTTTTGAGCAAGTGTTAGTACTTCAAAAAACAATTGGGGTTTCAAATAAGGATTAGCTTTGAAAAGTAGGGTTACAAGCCAAAGGTAGGGTTTCAAGCATGGGTGAGGGTTTCAAATGGGGGTAGGTTGTCAAATAGTGCTGGGCGATATATCGAGAAGCTCGATTCGATCGATATTTTATTAATGTTTGATATGGAAAAAAGATATATTTTATATGCTTTTCTCTTCTTGATTTCCGGCAGACTGGGCATGTTTAAGCGCATTGCTGCCACCTAAGGGTTACAAGATTTTAAACCGTCACAATGTGTTAAAAACCAAGGTGTCATTTTTTACTCTGAGCTTACTTTTATTCCACATATCAAGAATGGTTTGTACCATTTTAAGAATATAGCCAGAGTCTGCTCGTTTCTCTTTCAGGCTAACACAGAGGTGCTGATGCCTGCTTTTATCTCCTGTCGTTTAGACGACTGCAATGCCCTGCTCTCTGGTCTTCCCAAAAAGAACAGCTACACTCTACAACTACTCCAGAACTCAGCTGCTCGTGTGGTGACGAAGACCAGAGGGCGAGAGCACATTACATCGGTTTTAAGATCACTGCATTGGCTCCCCGTGTGTTTCAGGATCAATTGTAAAGTTATTTTATTTGTTTTTAAATATCTCAAGGGTCTTGGGCCATCATATATATCTGATATGCTTTTATCTTGTCAACTCTCATGGGTCCTGAGGTCCTCTGGCAGTGGCTTTTCAATCGTTCCAAAAACTAGAACAAAAACCTACGGAGAGGCTGCCTTCAGCCATGATGGCCCGTGCCTCTGGAACAACCTACCAGAGTCCATCAAGAGCACAGAGACTGTTTATGTTTTAAAAGACGGCTCAAGGCTCACCTGTTTGGTTTAGCTTTTAACTGATTCTCTTATTTTTATTTTACTCATTTCACCTATTCATTCATTTACTGTAATTTCTCGTGTATAATCAAAATCAGAATCATCTTTATTTGGCAAGTATGTCCAAAACACACAAGGAATTTGTCTCCGGTAGTTGGAGCCGCTCTAGTACAACAGACAGTCAATTGACAGAACACTTTGGAGACATAAAGACATTGACAAAAAACAATTGTGCAAAAAGAAGTCCTATAGCACTTAGAGCAGTTCGAATGACTAATATTGCAATAGTCCGGTGCAATGACCATTGTGCAAAGGGCGCTGAGACTTTAAGGAGTGTATGCGGTTTAAAGTAACGAGTAGTGTGATAATCTGGGACAATGTTGGTTGTGCAAATGTTACAGATACCCCTCAATCAGTGTGCAAATGGAGCAGCTGCTACTCTGGCATGAGTGGCCAGTATATGCAAATAGTGCAGCATGGCGAGACAACTACAGTGAGTGCACGAGTAATACATAATTGGCCCCACAGAAATGTGACAATGAACTCAAGTCAAAAAATGGCCAGCTTGTTGTAATGAAATTGTAGGTTAGGTGTTTAAGAAGTTGATCGCAAGAGGGAAGAAGCTGTTGGAATGTCTACTAGTTCTAGTTTGCATTGATCGGTAGGGCCTACCTGAGGGAAGGAGCTGGAAGAGCTGGTGACCGGGGTGCGGAGGGTCCCACCCATGTATAAGATGCACCTCCAAAGTTGACCTCAAAATTCTGGAAAATCCTTATACCTATGTATAATGCCATCCATTTTCTACCGCTTATCCAAGGTCGGGTCGCGGGGGCAGTAGCTTTAGCAGGGACGCCCAGACTTCCTTCTCCCCAGCCACTTCATCCAGCTCTTCCAGGGGGATCCCGAGGCGTTCCTAGGCCAGCCGAAAGACATAGTCTCTCCAGCTTGTCTTGGGTCGTCCCCGTGGTCTCCTCCCGGTGGGACATGTCCGGAACACCTCACCAGGGAGGCGTCCGGGAGGCATCCGAATCAGATACCCCAGCCACCTCATCTGGCTCCTCTCGATGTGGAGAAGCAGCAACACTACTCTGAGATCCTCCCGGATGACTGAGCTTCTCGCCCTATCTCTAAGGGAGAGCCCGGACACCCTGGGGAGGAAACTCAGTTCGGCCGCTTCTATCCGGGATCTTGTTTTTTCGGTCACGACCCACAGCTCGGGACCATAGGTGAGGGTAGGAATGTAGATCGACCGATAAATTGAGAGCTTCGCCTTTCGGCTTAGCTCCTTCTTTACCACAACGGACCGATACAAAGTCCGCATCACTGCAGACAATGCACCGATCCGCCTGTCGATCTCCTGTTCCATTCTTCCCTCACTCGTGAACAAGACCCCAAGATACTTGAACTCCTCCACTTGGGGCAGGATCTCATCCCCGACCTGGAGAGGGCACGCCACCCTTTTCCGACTGAGGACCATGGTCTCAGATTTGGAGGTGCTGATTCTCATCCCAGCCGCTTCAAACTCTCCTGCGAACTGCTCCAGTGACAGTTGGAGATCACGGCTTAATGAAGCCAACAGAACCACATCATCTGCAAAAAGCAGAGATGCAATACTGAGGCCACCAAACCGGACCCCCTCTACGCCTCGGCTGCGCCTTGAAATTCTGTCCATAAAGGTTATGAACAGAATCGGTGACAAAGGGTAGCCTTGGCGCAGTCCAAATCTCACCGGGAACGAGTCGGACTTACTGTCGGATATGTGGACCAAACTCTGACTCGGGACCGAACAGCCCGTATCAGGGGTTCGGTACCCCATACTCCTGAAGCAGTCCCCGCCTTCTCCAAGTCCACAAAACACATGTAGACTGGTTGGTCGAACTCCCATGCACCCTCGAGGACCCTGCCGAGGGTGTAGAGGTGTCCACTGTTCCACGGCCAGGACCAGAACCACACTGCTCCTCCTGAATCTGAGATTCGACTTCCCGACGGACCCTCCTCTCCAGCATCCCTGAATAGACCTTACCAGGGAGGCTGAGGCATGTGATCCCCCCGTAGTTGGAACACACCCTCCACTCACCCTTCTTAAAAAGGGGGACCACCACCCCAGTCTGCCAATCCAGAGGCACTGTCCCGATGTCCACGCGATGTTGCAGAGGCGTGTCAACCAGGACAGCCCCACAACATCCAGAGCCTTTAGGAACTCCGGGCGAATCTCATCCACCCCCGGGGCCTTGCCACCGAGGAGCTTTTTAACCACCTCGGTGACCTCACCCTTCTTCGAAGTATTCTCCCCACCGACTCACAACGTCCTGAGTCGAGGTCAGCAGCGCCTCATCCCCACTATACACAGTGTTGGTGGTGCACTGCTTTCCTGTCCTGAGACGCCGGATGGTGGACCAGAAATTCCTCGAAGCCGTCCGGAGGTCTTTCTCCATGGCCTTGCCGAACTCCTCCCATACCCGAGTTTTTGCTTCAGCGACCACCAAAGCTGCATTCCGCTTGGCCAGCCGGTACCCATCAGCTGCCTCACGAGTCCCACAGACCAAAAAAGCCAGATAGGACTCCTTCTTCAGCTTGACGGCATCCCTCACCATTGGTGTCCACCAACGGGTTCGGGGATTGCCGCCACGACAGGCACAGACCACCTTACGGCCACAGCTCCGGTCGCCCGCCTCAGCAATGGAGGCGCGGAACATGGTCCACTTGGACTCGAGGTCCCCCGCCTCCTCCGGAACATGAGCAAAGTTCTGTCGGAGGTGAGAGTTGAAACTCCTTCTGACAGGGGATTCTGCCAGACGTTCCCAGCAGACCCTCACAATACGTTTGGGCCTGCCACGTCGGACCGGCATCTTCCCCCACCATCGGAGCCAACTCACCACCAGGTGGTGATCAGTTGACAGCTCCACCCCTCTCTTCACCCGAGTGTCCAAGACGTGCGGCCGCCCGCAAGTTCGATGACACGACCACAAAGTCGATCGTCGAACTGCGACCTTGGGTGTCCTGTTGCCAAGTGCACGTGTGGACACCCTTATGCTTGAACATGGTGTTCGTTATGGACAATCCGTGATGAGCACAGAAGTCCAATAACAGAAGGTTCTGATCGGGGGGGCCGTTCCTCCCAATCACGCCCTTCCAGGTCTCACTGTCATTGCCCACGTGAGCCTTGAAGTCCCCCAGCAGAACGATGGAGTCCCCAGTGGGAGCGCTCTCTAGCACCCCCTCCAAGGACTCCAAAAAGGATGGGTACTCTGAACTGCTGTTTGGTGCATAGGCACAAACAACAGTCAGGACCCGTCCCCCCACCCGAAGGCGGAGGGAGGCTACCCTCTCGTCCACCGGGGTGAACCCCAACGTACAGGTCCGGTTTCATACATTTAATACAATAAATATCGAGTCAAATCGAATTTTGACAGGGGAAACAAATAATACCAAATTTAGGCCAGCTCACCCAGCACTAGTGTCAAAGTAGGGCTTCAAGATTTAATTATGGTTTCAAGCCAAGGTTAGGGTTTCAAGTTTGGGTTTCAAGTCTGAATAAGGGTTTCAAAGTGGGGTTAGAGTTTCAAAAGTAGGGTTTCAAATTTGGATTAGGATTTCAAACAAGGATTAGGGTTCCAAAGCAGGGTTTAAAACGTGGATTAGGGTTTCAAATTAGAGTTTCAAGCCATTGTTAGGGTTTCAATTCAGAGTATAAAACTGAAACATGCTTTTGATTGGATGGTGAAACAAATTGCAATCCCCTGATTACACACAAGACCGTGACATCAACAAACAAGTGATGCTTTCAGTACAGCAAGGTTTTCGCACTATCCAGCAGAAATTAGCTCTATTATGTTTTACAGTCACAGTTATGTTTGACATGGACAGCCACTGTACCCCAATTTAAGACATCATGTGTGGGTTCCAGCCAAGCCGGTGTGGGTGAAGATCAAGCTGAACAAGGAGGCCCGCAAGAGCGCAGAGCGGGGCAAGAAGAGGCAGAGCCGAGCCAAGGCCAAACCCGTGGTCAGCGACGACGAAAGCGACGATGACCAGGACGGCAATGTAAGTGAAAACTAAAGTAGATGAGTCTCTCATAAAAAGACTATGAATATGCGGCCCTACACTTTATTGCATAGTAGTGGTATATTATTGCAGTAGTATTGTTTTATTTTTGGTCAACTTGGCTATATTGTACTGAGCAGCCAGGGGTAAGGTTTCAAGCCCAAATTAGTGTCCCGAAAAAAGGTTAGGGTTTTAAAGTAGCGTTTTAAGCCAAGGTTAGGGTTTCAAAGTGTAGTTTCAAGCTTGGGTTAGTATTCCAAACAACATTTAGGGTTATAAAGTAGTGTCTTTTTTTATTTTTTTATTATTTTTTTTTTGTTTGTTTCAAGTCAAGATGAGGGTTTCAGAGTAGGTTTTCAATCCTGTGGAAGGGTTTCAAACAGTGTCAAAGTAGTCTTTAAAACCAGCTTTATGGTTTTTAGATTAGGGTTTCAAACAAGTGTTAGGGTTTCAAAGTAGGGTTTGCAACTAAGGTTATGGTTTCAAAGTAGGGTTTCAGGCCTGGTGTAGTGTTCCAAACAAGAGTTGGTCTTTCAAAGTAGGTTTTCAAGCCTGGATTTGTGTTCCAAACAAGGATAAGGGTTTTAAATTAGGTTTTCAAGCAATGGTAAGGGTTCCAAAGTGTGTTTTCAAGCCTGGGTTAGTGTTACAAGCAAGGGTTGGGATTTCCAAGTAAAAATGCTCCGATACTAAGACACCGATATCCATTTAGAGAAGACAGCCTATTGCGGTATTAGGGGGTTAAAAAAGTGTGGTTTCCTACTCTGGATCACATGTCACAGAGATACTGTATCTCTCAGCACCATGCAGCAATATATAAAGTGAAAGGCTGTTTTGCTCGGGTTTCTGACTAAAAACTAACTTTTTGTGAAAAGAAACATCAAGCAGAACAATGACTTGGACATTAATGTTTTTTATTTTTGTGACACCTCAAACTATAAAACAACCATAACAAGACAGAAAGGGCATTTGATGCCAAAATAATCATTTATTTACATGTATACAACTAAGAAACACGGCGTGAGTAAGAAACACGCCGTGAATGATGCTGACTCACTGCATGGCTCCAATCTGACTTTTTTTACATGGCGTGTGCCATTCATTACATGAGCTGCGTCATCTTTTCTCCCGATTGTGACAGACACTTGACTACCTAGTGTGACACATACTCTGTATCATACATATATCCAATTATGAGGTGCCTAAACCTGTCCGATTTCCAACGTGTTGCCATTACTCTCTCTCTTATAATCGACATGAGAGCCTGAGATTCACCTCCTAATCTTTATCTTCCACTCAAAAGTTGCGCTGATCTTAAAAAACAAATTAAAAAAATAAAATAAAGCGTAATTTGTGCATCCCGAGTTTCGAGCCTAGGACAGGCTTTCAAACAAGGATTAGGGTTTCAAATAAAGGTCTCAAGTCTCTAGGTTAGGGTATAAAGTCGGTTTTCAAGCCAGGGTTGGGTTTTTAAATTCAGATTTTTGGATTTGATCTTTTAAACCAGGGTTTCCCAAAGGTTTTCAGTTGAAATTAGACATTTTGACTCGACTACGTATCATGTAATGCTATAAAGTGTACTGTACATAGTCATGATTTGAAATACAAAAGTAATGAATTCATGACAAAAACAATGTAAATTATTAACTTTTACCCAGAAATGGTGTGCCCGCTTGAAGATTAATAAGTGTAAGGAAGCAACATGTGGTGGTGTTTGTTGATGGCACATGGATGTGTATAATGACGTTCTGCAGCGTCTCATCTAAGCCCCGCTGAGGCTATCAGGTGTTTGCTATTCATTACAGCTCCAAATCCACCAGCAATCTGCTAGTTGTTTTGGTTACGTCCGTGTTCATTACCCACGGCTATTGTCACGTGAGCCATCGCATACAGTGCAGAGCTGAAGGCAACGTGATGAAGATCAGTCTTCGGGACCAGTGGAGTGTATGCTGACGAATGACTAATGGACGTGTGAGCCTCGTGTTCAGTGTTTTCAAAAACATGAAGGCTAGGTTAGTTGTATCCTAAATCACTGTTAATGTTTACAAAAAACGTACATTACATTTGCACGTACAAAAACATGTTAGGTTCTTTTATGGCTCTTCAATAGTTATGAAAACACATATGTTAGCTTTCTTGAAGACTAAATCCTATTCAGTGTTTACCCACTACATTGTATTCAGTGTTTACAAATGTTAGGTTAGTTGAAAATAAATTGGCCTCGGTCTTTATGAAAACACGTATGTTAGGTTCTTTGAAGGTTCTAAATCTTCAATATTTAAGAAAACGTTAGGTTCTTTGAAGTCTAAATCATCTTCAGAGTTTACAAAAACATGTTAGCTTTGTTAAGGACTAAATCTCGTTCAGTGTTTGCGCAAATACATACGGTAGGTGTGTTGAAGACTAAATCTATCCATCCATCCATTTTCTGAGCCGCTTCTCACTAGGGTCGCGGGCGTGCTGGAGCCTATCCCAGCTGTCATCTGGCAGGAGGCGGGGTACACCCTGAACTGGTTGCCAGCCAATCGCAGGGCACATACAAACAAACAACCATTCACACTCACAGTCATGCCTACGGGCAATTTAGAGTCTCCTATTAATGCATGTTTTTGGGATGTGGGAGGAAACCGGAGTGCCCGGAGAAAACCCACGCAGGCACGGGGAGAACATGCAAACTCCACACAGGCGGGGCCAGGGATTGAACCCGGGTCCTCAGAACTGTGAGGTTGATGCTCTAACCAGTCGACCACCGTGCCGCCGAAGACTAAATCGTCTTCAGTTTTTACAAATACACATACATTAGGTTAGTTGAAAACTAAATCACCTTCAGTCTTTACCAAAACATGTTAGGTACTTTGAAGGCTAAATGGTCTTCAGCGTTTCCAAAAACAAACGTTAGCTTCGTTGAAGATTAAACCTCATTCAGTGTTTACATTGGGTTACATTGATAACTATAAATCATCTTCGGTGTTTACAAATAGACATACGTTAAAAACAATATTTTTTGTTTTTTTAAACCAAGTATGCTCAGTTTGTTGAACATTAAATTGTCTCATCTATGTCTACTCTATAATGGTCTTCAGTGTTGAACAACGTTGCTTCTTTGAAGACAAAATTGATCAGTCCAGGCGGAAAATGCACACTAAAAGGGTTTTGGAAGACGGACAGACGCTTCCATTCATAGTGCATGGCGTTTGAGGTTAATACAAACACCAGTTACAGGTTTATCAGGCACCGTGACAAGACAACAAGTCCTCACCAACTCCTCTCAACCACCATTGCGGTCTCTTTGTGTCTCTCTGCAGGAGCAATCTGACATCAGCGATGACGAGTGAGGAAGAGTTGACCCCTGGGACGGTTGAACACCAATAAGCTCCTCTCGTTGTCCAGGTTCTTACTTTGTTTTCATGTTGTCCTGTTAGTTCACAGACCCCGCCCCTCTTTCCTTGCAGCTTGGACACGTATCCCCTCATAATAACCAGATGAGCTGCATATTCATATGATATAATCTTGTTTTCAAGGCAGTTGTTTTTTAAAGGAGATTTGATGTATGTACTTGCTTTTGCTATTGATACGCAAACGCTTACGCGCGCACTTTTTAGGAGCTCACTTATTAATATGAAATGTCAAGATTTCAGGTTGCTCATTCAGAACGGGGGTGTCCAAAATCTCGGGTACTCAAGACAAGAGAATGTAGAACAGAGCTGCTTTCTAATAATTTGCAGGGTCGGATCTAGTGGGATTCAGGGGCGAGGCCACCCCAAAATCCTAAACAATGTACAGGGGGTCACTAACCTAGGCCAGCTGTCCCCAACCTTTTTTGCGCCATGGATTATTAAGACATTTTGACTGAAACAAGAGCAAATGATTAAATATTCAGCTCACCATTACGCTGAATGTAGTTCTTGTAATTTGTCGGAGCCCTGCACTTGTCTATCTTCAACAAGCTGGCCTGTCTCATCTAGGAGTAATCTTTCTTTCAAAAGACTCCAAATGCTTGTCTTTTAAGACCACATCAACATTGTAAATAACAAACAGTTCTTAATGTTCTATCTGGATGAATAGGGTTAGGTTAGGTATGGTTAAAAAGTCAATAAATGCTGGGTGTTTGAGCTTGTTTATTGCGTGCGAGTCAACTAGCAATAAACCCGTACCTTAAGTAGGATTGACAATACTACATTTTAAGAACGGCTTTCTTTTTCCTGGAATTCATCTTCTGTCTTATTTTTTGGCCTGTTCACCTTTTCGTAGAAGCTCTTCAAGCCATTTAGGCGGAATGAATATAGGTTGAATTCGCCAGCGGATATAAATCTTTCTGAAGAAAAAATCTGTCTTTTAAATGAGCCTAAAATGACAAAGCTACACAAAAAAAACACTTGTTTCAAGTGTCCCATTGAAAATCATGAAAATGCCATTTCTTCCCATTTTTATTCCTTATCTTTTGTTATGATTTCAACATGGACTTTTATAGTTGTCCACCAGATGGCGTTACTAGTCCCCATCTAAAGCATGCAGTAACATTTTAAACTACAAACCTATTTACTGTAAATGTCCCTCACCATTGAAACAATAACTGTGTTTGTCCAATTAAATTAACTCTTTTTCTTAGACACCTGCGTTATAAACTAATTCTACATTAAAGTGTTCAAATCCCCAAATAATACTTCATTTTTAGTATGTATATTTAAGGCTGAAGTCATTTTAAAAGGCGTTTTATGGGAAAGGTTGGACACCCCTGATTTTGGACTGCATGACTGGGACATTATATGACAAACTCATCGTCAACATCCTTTTTTTTTTAAAAGTATACACCACAATATATTTTAATCAGTATTTTTTATTTGAGAGGTGATTCAATTCATTACAAATCCTTAGTAATTTCTTTTGTGGTTTTTTTTTTGCATGAATTCTCATTTCGTAGTATCCTTCCTCGCCGATGTCATTCATAAGTGTCGACTTAATGTTTGCTTTCTTTGCACAGCATCTTTGTGGTTGTATTGAATTGCCCAGAGCCAATTAAATATCACCAATTTGGAGCACTAAAACATATTTGTCCTGTCTTTCTATATAAGTAAGCATGTTAGAGCTGGGCGACAATTCAATATCACTATAGATCGCGACAGACACATGATCAATATCAATATAGAATATGTTCGATAGAAAAACATCTTGACGAAAACCCCGCCAGTGATGCCTCAAGGGATTCTGCGGGAGCCTTCAATAGAGGCTTTAGGGCTTGATCTCATTTCTCTTTCTGCCAGGTTGCTGTTGTTGTATATGGAGGATGTAGAAGCAAGGAAGAGACTTAAGATCTACCCTTAGCCTCTTGACCTATTATGGCTCAGCTAAACACATTTGGTTAGGTCCATGTTTTGAAAGACAATACGAATAGCCAATAATAATGCAAGTTGCTCCACGCTAAGCCAATCTTTTGACGTGAATAGAACCACGCCAAGTTAGGTTGACGGATACAGCACATTAGTAGCGAGACGTAACAGGCGCTGTTTGTAGTTTTCTGCTGGAGCCGTGGGAGAGTGCTGGAAAAAAAGAAAGAAAATGTGTTTCCGCTGAAGAAACGACGGGAGACACAGTCCAAGCCTCAACGGATGACATTGTTGACAGGAAAGGCCCGAAAGGTTCAGCAGTGTGGAGTTATTTTGGTTTTTGTAAAGTCTGACAAGGAACAGAGAAGTGTGCACTGCAAATTATATCAGGTGTTTAGAGAATACGACAAAGACAGAGAATACCAAACGATCTTCTTTACCAAGTGAAGTAGTGCCACGCGCACACTCAATACAAGACTTTACAATCCCAGACTGGAGCAAGGGCTAATCCCCCGAAAAGAACAAACAAATTGTATCGAAAAAGACATGCTACCAGTAAGCACGGTTGAAAAGAAGGGATTCAAGTGGATGATAAAAGTAATGGACTCTCGTTACCCTGGGCGTAAATTGGAATTGGAAAACTTGCAATGCTTTTCCATTGTCAGATTGTACATGTTTATAAATTTTATTTCTCACGCCGTTGTAGAATGTTCCATGTTTAACTTTTGACAGAAAATCAATATGCAACTTAAAAGGTTGAGTAACAGAGAACATTTAAGATTTAAAAAAAATAGTGATGTTTTATATTGATATCAACTGATATGAAATTTTTTTTTTTTCCCATGACGCTCAGCCATACACACACACACACATATATATATATATATATATATATATATATATATATATATATATATATATATATATATGCACACAGTGTGTAAGAGTGTAAGACAATGCCACAATGACGGACCGTGTGAAGTTTACCACCTGGCACTCACTTTTTCTGTCCTGTCGTGTTGAAAGCAAGAGCCGCTACAAGTGTGACAGCACTGAGTGAAGATGTAGAAGGCTACGTTAGCATCTGGCGTTAGCTGGATCCTCTCCCCCGTTGGCCCTTGCTCTCCCGCATTTCACGCCGTCCCAACACCGGAGGGCCGGCACATCAAAACGGCTTTTCCCATTCTTTTCCCCTCCTGCCCGTCCTGAGGCAAGTTTGGCTATGATAATTCCTGCCGCCTTTTTTTCCTGACCTCTTTGAAGTGGTTGCTCTGCTGGCACAGCCGCCAGCGAGAGGGGAGGTGCGCCAATCGGAAGTTAATCCTCGTCTGAGCGCCCCACCGGACATGTCAGATGGAAAGAAGTCAGGTCATGGCACCGACGCGGGTCGGACAGCTGGAATTTTCTCCGAAAGAGGCCAGGTGCTCCTGATCTGGTTTTGTAACACACACACAGACAGACCCACAAGGCCCTCCAGTGGGAATAGCCTTGTCTTGCGCAACTTAAAAGCAAGATCGGGAAAATTCTGGGGTTCACTATCAGTTTAATGCACAATCGAGGAAAGGGATGAGAGCTCAGCCATTCTGGCTTTGGCTAGTTCTGCATTTACATCTATTGATTTTGCTGTCAAGCATAAAGTTTTTGAAAATGTGACTGAAATTCTTGGGGGTTTTTTTAAGGTCGACATAGGTTTTCTGAAGTTGTTAGACTTCTGAATTATGGAAATTATACTTAGAAATTGAAACATTATTTGAAAATATTACTTTGGCACTATTTACAATTTCATGTATTGATTTGCCCATCAATTGTCTTTAGTTGTCCCCGAGCTTGTTCCCTAGGTCCATGCCATCCCAAAAAGAAAGTCAAAAGCTGTTCCATATACTATGGAAACTTTACTTTTCCATGTTCCCAATGTTTTATAAAGATGCAAAACATAAGGTTTTTGATTGCCTAATAACCCGAATAATTCATCATTTTAATTTATAATCTGTGGCCATCCTATTTTTGTCCAGGTTCGTGTTATGCCTTTTCCATTTCAGTTTGTGCTAGCGTTCATGCTGATGTTGGAATTAAGCTCCAGCTGAACAGTTTGTCGTAGCTGAGTGGTTGAGGCGATGGACGAGAAATCCATTAGGGTCCTTCCAGCGTAGGCTTGAATTCTGTCAACACTGGCAAAATGTTCTTTGTTTTCTACTACTAACTCTGCTTTGTGTTATAGCTTCTGTCTTTCAGCTTCTTCAGAGTGCTTGGATGTACTGTATTCTAATGTTAGCTTTGCGCTGCTACATTGCTTCAGCTACAGTGGTTAAGGTGATTTACTAGACGTCCATTGAGGTCTACCTGTGTTGGTTCAAATCCTACAAATATCATTAAGTTTATCCTGGAATTTCCCAATACAGCTTCTACTTTCCGTTTCCTCTAGTTTTGATGCTAATGTTGGCATATAGAGAAACTACCATAGGTTGTCGTGGCTGAGTGGTTAAGGCAATGGACATTAAATCCATTGGGTTCTCCTCATGTAGCTTTGAATCCTGCCACCAATGGCAGTTTTGTTTGGATTTTTTTTTGTTATACCTTCTCTCTGCAACTTTAAGTTTGCGCTAGCTCTACAGTTGTCGGGGAAACGTATTGGCCCCCTTTTCAAATTCTTATATTTTTGCATAGTTTCCCCACTTTAATGTTGAATTATTAATTAATTAATAATTAAAAAGCCAGGTTACTTTGAATAGTTTTTTCCGCATCCGACCCATACGTCATCAAACAGCAACAAAGGTCACAATTGTTCAACAAAACAGACATGCCACAAAATGGCAACTGCGGATGAAGGAGCAGAAAGCAGTCAGTGGCGAAAAGAAGATGCGTTAGCACTGATAAATATACGGAAATGTTGGCTCCGGTTGCACAAAATACTTGAATTCGCCACAAGTGCGTAATGATGAGACCTACGCAAGGGGGCATATGGTATTTTCTTCCGTCAACACGGGAACTTGTGTGCAGGGGCAGTGTGGCGTCCTGGTTTGTGTGCATGGGTGTGATGTCACGGACACGTTCTGTCCACAGTAGAAGCCGCATTTGTTTTTAATAATGTGATCGACTACATAAAAAGATCAGATGTAACAAAAAAATCCAAACGCAGTCATGGTAGTCATGGCAATGGGTTTTCCCCATGTATAGGTTCGCATCCTTCTGGCGACGGAAGTATTTTCTGGAACTTGACTTTCTGGCTTGCCATAGGGATGAGGAAG
Organism: Phyllopteryx taeniolatus; assembly: GCF_024500385.1. Taxonomy (NCBI): domain Eukaryota; kingdom Metazoa; phylum Chordata; class Actinopteri; order Syngnathiformes; family Syngnathidae; genus Phyllopteryx; species Phyllopteryx taeniolatus. The sequence goes on along the minus strand of NC_084504.1, from coordinate 14,091,540 downwards.
AGGTTGGAACGAGGAAGCAGGGCTAATTCGTGGCATGATCTTTTCATCCTTTGACCTTGATGTGCTCGGCAGGAATTTCACCGTCTGAAAGGGAGTCGGGATTAGGAAAAACAGGTGGCGCCATTGTAAAATGGGACCATTTGGCCATGTTGGCTTTGTGCTGTACAGCTTCTGATCACTTTGTTGATGCAGCTGCACCCTCGTCAACACAACACTGAAAATGGCCATGTTATAAAATACAGTAGGTTTCTGTCTGTCCATAAATTAAGGAAAATGTGCTATTGTAAAAGTAGTATTTTTCTACTTTGACATGACTGATTTCTGCCATATAAAAGGACTTCTTTTGACAGAATATTTTTAATCTGTGTGTGTATATATACATATATATGTATATATACATATATATGTGTGTATGGAAAGTATTCAGACCCCCTTAAATTTTTCACTCTTTTATATTGCAGCCATTTGCTAAAATCTAAGTTCATTTTTTCCTACATTAATGTACACACAGCACCACATATTGCAGATTTATTAAAAAAGAAAAAAAGAAATATCACAGAGCCATAAGTATTCACACCCTTTGCTCAGTATTTAATAAAAGCAGACTTTTGAGCTAATACAGCCATGAGTCTTTTTGGGAATGATGCAACAGGTTTTTCACACCTGGATTTGGGGATTATCTGCCATTCCTCCTTGCAGATCCTCTCCAGTGCTGTCAGGTTGGATGGTGAACATTGGTGAGCAGCCATTTTAAGGTCTTTCCAGAGATGCTCTGGCTGGGCCATTCAAAAACAGTCACAGAGTTTTTCTGATGCAACATCAAACATCTTGTGAAATATTTGTAAACGGTAACATTAACATCATTGCATGGGGAGACCTCAACGGATTTGTCGTCCATTGCCTCAAAAACTTGGCCACTCAAACCTGTGATAATATAGCTATATGCTAACATTAGCATCAATGCAAGAACAAACTCAACCAAAGAAGACATTGTTATGGGCAGAAGTAGCATGAATACTACAAGCATTGAGGTGTTTAGATATACCTGTAAACGATAACATTAGCAACAATGCTACAGCTAAAACCATGACGCAAGGTTCATAAAACGTTCATACATTTTTGGCAGGTTTTCAAACCTATGCTGGGAGGTTCCAATGGGATTTTGGCCACGACAACCAGTCATATTATAGCTAAATGCCAATGTTAGCATCAGTGAAAACAATAGCATTAAAGCCCAGTGCTCACTGAAGTAGCCCAAAGACATAAGCTGTACCCCGATTCCTGCCGACAAGGGAAGAATTTTCCAAAACTTCACATTACGGGTTGTGCCTTTCGGGTACTTCAGTTAGCGCTAGCATTAAATTAAGGCAGGATTTAAAATGACATAACTGCTAGTGCTAACTAAAGGAGCTTACCACAGCCATACAGTAAAGTTCCTTCAAATTCTTCTCTTGTAGGCCACGAGAACGTGTGCCATTTCTGTTAGGTGGTAACTTTCGTATCAATACTACTAATTGAAATAACCAAATAGCAACAAGCCAGTAAGCAAAGTTTAATTAGCAGGAGGAGGGAGACGCCACAGACAACTTTTCATTATTTGGCAATTACCAGTCGTAATTGAAACGTGTTGTCCATCATTCACAACAACAAATGTCAGATAGACAAAGTCAAGAAAAACAATACCCACATTCTGCTGGGGTTCGCTTTTTGATTGAGACCATTTCATATGGCGTACCATATGTATGCCATATTTAATAGTCTGTGCTCCACAAATGCCATATTTACATTATAATTGATGATTTGTACACCTCTAGCATATGTACACCTTATTCAATGGTCTTTGCGTGCATACTTTTTAATGGCCTGTGCACCACACAAATCTGATAGTCTTGTGAAATAAACGCAGCATAATGTAAGGAGTCAGCATGAGTCATTACAAATTAAAAATGTTTTATTGCATATTGTATTTCAGTTCAAGCATCACAGTGGATCAGTGGTTAGCACTCATAATTCTGAGGTTGGTGGTTTGAATCCGGGCTCCTCCCTGTGTGGTGTTTGTAGTTTCTCCCATGCTTGCGTGGGTTTTCTCTGCGGACTCCGGTTTCCTATCACATTCTGAAAACATACGTTAGGTATACAGTACTGAGGACTAAATTGTCCCTAATGGTTGTGTGAATTGTTTTTTGTCTATATTTGCCCTCTAGCATAGAAGATGGATGCATTTCATTCCTTAATTATAATACAACCGCAGCCTCTTCTTGTTCCTCTTCAAGGATCTTGTAGTCTCCAACTAGGGCTAGTTTTTACCCACCGCATTTCCATTTTGATCTGGTAATGATAAACCGGTAGTCTCCCACGGTACACTGACATGGAGATGAGGCTCCCTGCCGCCATGGCTACTTTAATGTTGATTACCTCTCCAAACTTTTTTTGCAATACGAAAAACGTAAATGGATTACATTGGATATTTGCGCTCATTAAATTAATGACACATTAAACAAACACACACGGTGAGTGTAAGTTCACACTCTTGTGAGTCTTATGAGTCATGAGCGGTGCACAGACCTTGCTAACATTAGTATCAATGCCAGAGATGGACGGAGTGGCTCAAAACAGGCGGGAGTCGTACAGAAAAGTTCTGGGAAATTCTCTCGTTGTCAGCGGGATTCAAAACTACACGGGAAAACGCCAATGGATTCCTAGTCCATCCCCTTAAACATTTGGCCTGCCGCTTTTCCTGCATGCTAACAGTGGTATCAAGGCTAGCACCAACTGAAGTACGAAAATGTACAGAAGTTAAAGGGTGAAGTTTTGAAAAATCTTTCCTTTATCGGCAGGACTAAAATCTGCTCTGGGAGAGCCGAATGAATTTCTAACCTGTCGCCTTGATTATCCAATGACAACCTGTGATAGGTTTCCTATTTGGTAACATTTCCATTTACTAAAGCAGAGCATTATAAAGTTCCACAAAATTCCAAAATCATTTTTTGCCTTATTCGGCTTCAAGATTCAGCCACAAAAACCCATCAAAACTTTCTCTATGCTAACTTTACCATAAATGCCAGCTCTTACTGAAGCAGGATACACGGCAAGGTTCTGGAAAATGTTCCTGTTCTTGGCAGGATTTGAACCTTCGGGGGTTGAAAACATTTGGAATGTCAATTGCCTTAATTACTCAGCCACAACCACTGATGTATTTTCTATATGCTATCATTATCATCAATGCGAGCATGTAGTGAAAAGTGAGCTGCAGAAAACTTTCCCATTGTTGGCAGGTCTCAAACCTGCGTGGGGAGACCCCATCGCCTTAACCACTCGGCCACAGCAACCTGTGATATTCTCTCTATATGGTATCATTGGCATCAAAACTAGCGCAAATTGAAGTAAAGAGAAGCTATATTGCAAAGTTACAGGAAAATTCTTCAGGATTCAAAACTACCCAATGGATCAGTCAGGATTATCCCACTTTGATAATGATGTGTTCTCAACCAGCGAAAAAATAGTAGACTTTAGATTACCCACATCCAAATAGTCTTATAAGACCCTAAGATTGGTGGTAGTTACCCATCTAAATGTTTCCACTTGCTAATATTAGCATAAATGCCAGCTCTTACTGAAGCAGGAAACAACGGCAAGTTCCGGAAAATTCTCCTGTTGACAGTATTCTTACCTATGCGGTGAGAATATAAGGGGTGATAGAAAAGTTTGTTCAATCTTGGACATCCGTCATATTCACCAGATTTGGCTCCCTCAGATTTCTATTTATTCCCCAAGATGGAAAAAAAAAAAAGAGCTCAGCGAACAATAGTTCACCACAGATGATGACATCACTGGTGCCTTAAAGGATTATTTGGGGGGGCCAAGACTCAAGCTTCTACGAAGAAGGGATCCGTAACTCTTAGTCACTCGGCTACAACAGCAATTATATACTGCATACGAGTACTAACATTTGCATCGATGCGACTGATGAGTAAAAAAACCAAACGACAACAAAAAATGAAATAGCGGCAAAATATGAACCTGCCCGGGGAAACCACAATGGATTTCCAGTCGATCCACTTAACCAATCATCACCATCTAGTAACTAGATGCTAACATTAGCATTCATGCTAAGACTTACAAATGCTCCCACTGTCAACCTGCACAGGAAGACCCCAATGGATTTCAAGGGCATCGCCTTAACCACTCGGCCTTGACGACCTGTGAGCACAAGTTTCATGTGCTAAGTTTAGCATCGATGCAAATGCTCACAAGCGGAAAAAGCCTTAAGTCCCAACACATGGAGAAAATGTGCCAAAGCAACCCCGGAGAGCTGCTGACTCAGGGACTGCACACTGCCAGCATCTGGACTGTTGGATCCAATTAATGTTTAGAACAGGAGCTGTTAGTCGAAGCAGATGTCTTTACAGTCTTCAACCCCCAATTAACACGAAGAAGCAAACCATACCCTCCTGAGTTTTGGACACATTTCTCATCGGGGCTCATCTATTTTTTTTGTTTTGTTTGTTTTTTATATCTACTGTATCGGACTAACTCTCTCAATATATATTTTTTTTATCTTTTGAAGATATGCTCTGCCAAAGTTGAGTTGAGCACTGTGCCGGGAAAGGTGAAAATGACCCTAGAATGTCCACTTCAAACCAGAATGGTAGTCTTCTTTTCGGGCATGGGTCGCTAAGACTTATGTGTTGGTCTCCTCATGAAAGACATGTCTACCAAAATTTCATGATGCCTAGTGAACGTGGCTACGGGAGCTGAATTTTTTTCCCTTTGTTTTTTAAAGTACAGGGAGACCTATCAAGCCACATTTTGGGGAGACTACTTCAAAGCAAAATGGCAGACTTTCTGTGTGTTTTTAGGCATAAATTCCTGTGTCCTTTTTTTTGGGGTCTGCTCATGATAGACACGTCTAGCAAACTTTATGTTGCCAAGTGAAACTTGCTTCGGAGTTAGAAGCACCCCCCTCCCCCCACCAGCCCCTTCGTTGAAATTTTGGGGGGGATTACTAAAAACTGAAATGGTTGACTTTGTGTTTTCAGGCATGGCTTCTTGAGACTTTTGTGTGAGTCTACTCATGATAGAAATACCTACCACATTTCATGTTCCCAAGAGAAACTGGCTTTGGGAGTTGAATTTTCAAAGTTTTGTGGTTTATGGGAAGTCATCAAAGTCTGCTCAATTCTTCACCCACCCGTAATGACGTCGTAAATTAATTAATTGTCCTATGCCTTTTTTCTCTTAACCTTTACGACATTTTCACAGTTTCAGCTTTTCTCATGTTTTTCTCTCCTATAACTTTAATTCCACAACCTTTCTCAAAATATCCAACTATTCAGAACACTTTTTTCTCATAATTTACATTTTGATTCTCATCTTTTTTCCATGTCATTTCCAACTTTTTGTAACAAAATTTCTTGTGACGTACGAGTATGTTTTTACGACTTTGTAATATTTACCCTTGTCATTTTTTTTTCTCTGAACATTACTACGTCTTAATGTATTTGTGTAATTTGGGCAAATTCCACAGACTTGTACTGATTTTAATATTACTTAATATTTTAAAAAGTGTAATGTATTTAAATATCACAACTTCATTTTCATAACATTCAACGTAATTTATGAATTTGTTCTTGTCACCCCTTACAAAAATTGTTTAGGACATTCTTTGATTATCATCACTGCATCTTTCTCGCAATTAACCATTTTTTTTCTCATAACATTACAATCTTACACTACACTTGTAATTCGTGACTATTTCGTATTTTGGTGACGTCGGGACTTTTTTACGTAAACAAGCGCACAATTGATGACTAATGCAGTGGGTGTGTTTTTTTCCACGTCAGGCGAGGAGTCAAAAACCATCTGACTGGGCAACAGCGCCACATGGGGCCCACTAAATCAGACAGCCTTTATTGCTCTTCCCACTGCGCTGCTGCTGTTCAAATGAGCCTTGTGAAAACTGTGTGTGTGTTTGTCCACGCTCATTACTAAAGCATTATGTGTTGGGCCTACGATGACTTGTTGGGGAAAAAGTCAGCAGGAAGCAGGCCTCCGTAGAGAGAGCCTCAAAGGCAATCATCATCCCAAGCCATGAAATAAGATGGAAAAGAAAAAATGCTAAGTGGATTAACAAGAAAGAAAAGCTTCGTTTTATTAGCCGTAGGCACATTGCTTTTACTTTCAAATGGTCCGTTATACTTTGCGTGTATTAGTGTGTACATTTGAGACAACTGAGTTGATTGGGATATCATGAGACAAAAGGCACAACCACTGTAAAAAAACAACCTATAGAATTTACCCAGTAAATGTAGTGTAACAATTTGTAGCCAAGAAAAAGGGGAGCTTTAAAGGGCCTATCTGATACTGTGTACATTGATTGGCACTTATTCCATAATTCTGGACTTACAAATGAGGTTTGAAGAAAAAATGTCTGTCCAAAATAGACTGTTGCAATTCTAGGCTTGTTTTCTGATGAAATATTTGATATTCAGCCAGAAATTGGCCGGTCCACATTTTGACCACGTCAGCCTGTTACAGTTTGAAGGGTCAAGTGGAGAAGGAGAGGACATTTCCTCATTGATTTGCTGCGTATTCTGTGGCGTAATTTTTCCCTGTATTTAAAGTCTGGATTTTTTTTAGAGGATAATGTCCCAACATTGTAATAGTGAAACATTTTAATAGACTTTTTTTATTTATTATTAAATTGATCATTGAGATGCCTCCTTAAGGAAAGAAGACAGCCACGTCATCCCAAACTGGTTTTGTCAGCTCAATTTTGTATTGATTGCATCACAAATGCCACTAAGACGAAAAGAAAATGAAAAGAGTTCCAATGGATGTAGGAGGAAAACCGAAGTAGCAAGAGAAAACCCACACAGGAACAGGGGAGAACATGCAAGCCCAGATTTGAACCCACAACCTCTGAACTGTGAGGCAAACGTGCTAAGCAGTCTTCCACTATGCTGCCTCTTTTTACTCCTAATTTACAATATTATTGTCGCAACATTAGGACTTTGATAAATTATTTGCTTAACTGGATGCCTTTTTTTCATCATGTACAGCTTTGGTTTTGTAACATCTGGACTTTTTCTTCTTGTAAATACTATTTTCTCACTTTTCTTGTACGTCCATCCATCCATCCATTTTCTACCGCTTATCCGTGTCGGGTCGCGGGGGCAGTAGCTTTAGCAGGGACGCCCACACTTCCCTCTCCCCAGCCACTTCATCCAGCTCTTCCAGGGCGATCCCGAGGCGTTCCCAGGCCAGCCGAAGGACGTAGTCTCTCCAGCGTGTCCTGGGTCGTCCCCGGGGTCTCCTCCCGGTGGGACGTGCCCGGAACACCTCACCAGGGAGGCATCCGAATCAGATGCCCCAGCCACCTCATCTGGCTCCTCTCAATGCGGAGGAGCAGCGGCTCTACTCTGAGATCCTTCCGGATGACCGAGCTTCTCACCCTATCTCTAAGGGAGAGCCCGGACACCCTGCGGAGGAAACTCATTTCGGCCGCTTGTATCCGGGCTCTTGTTCTTTCGGTCACGACCCACAGCTCATGACCATAGGTGAGGGTAGGAACGAAGATCGACCGGTAAATTGAGAGCTTCGCCTTTCGGCTTAGCTCCTTCTTTACCACAACGGACCGATACAAAGTCCGCATCACTGCAGATGCTGCACCGATCCGCCTGTCGATCTCCCATTCCATTCTTCCCTCACTCGTGAACAAGACCCCAAGATACTTGAACTCCTCCACTTGGGGCAGGATCTCATCCCCGACCTGGAGAGGGCATGCCACCCTTTTCCGACCGAGGACCATGGTCTCAGATTTGGAGGTGCTGATTCTCATCCCAGCCGCTTCACACTCGGCTGCGAACTGCTCCAGTGAGAGTTGGAGCTCACGGCTTGATGAAGCCAACAGAACCACATCATCAGCAAAAAGCAGAGATGCAATACTGAGGCCACCAAACCGGACCCCCTCTACACCTTGGCTGCGCCTAGAGATTTTGTCCATTAAAGTTATGAACAGAATCGGCGACAAAGGGTAGCCTTGGCGGAGTCCAACCCTCACCGGGAACGAGTCCGACTTACTGCCGGATATGCGGACCAAACTCTGACTCCGGTCGTACAGGGACCGAACAGCCCGGATCAGGGGGTTCGGTACCCCATACTCCCGAAGCACCCTCCACAGGACTCCCCGAGGGACACGGTCGAACACCTTCTCCAAGTTCACAAAACACATGTAGACTGGTTGGGCGAACTCCCATGCACCCTCGAGGACCCTGCCGAGGGTGTAGAGCTGGTCCACTGTTCCACGGCCAGGACGAAAACCACACTGCTCCTCTTGAATCTGAGATTCGACTTCCCGATGGACCCTCCTCTCCAGCACCCCTGAATAGACCTTACCAGGGAGGCTGAGCAGTGTGATCTCCCTGTAGTTGGAACACATCCTCCGGTCCCCCTTCTTAAAAAGGGGGACCACCACCCAAGTCTGCCAATCCAGAGGCACTGTCCCCGATGTCCACGCGATGTTGCAGAGCCGTGTCAACAAGGACAGCCTCACAACATCCAGAGCCTTTCGGAACTCCGGGCGAATCTCATCCAACCCCGGGGCCCTGCCACCGAGGAGCTTTTTAACTACCTCGGTGACCTCAAACCCAGAGATAGGAGAGCCCGCCTCAGAGAACCCACACTCTGCTTCCTCATGGGAAGGCGTGTCGGTGGAATTGAGGAGGTCTTCGAAGTATTCTCCCCGCCGACTCACAACGTCCCGAGTCGAGGTCAGCAGCGCCCCATCCCCACTATACACAGTGTTGGTGGTGCACTGCTTTCCTCTCCTGAGACGTCGGATGGTGGACCAGAATTTCCTCGAAGCCGTCCAGAAGTCTTTCTCCATGGCCTCACCGAACTCCTCCCATACCCAAGTTTTTGCTTCAGCGACCACCAGAGCTGCATTCCGCTTGGCCAGCCGGTACCCATCAGCTGCCTCAGGAGTCCCACAGGCCAAAAAGGCCCAATAGGACTCCTTCTTCAGCTTGACGGCATCCCTCACCGTTGGTGTCCACCAACAGGTTCGGGGATTGCCGCCACGACAGGCACCGACCACCTTACGGCCACAGCTCCGGTCGGCCGCCTCAGCAATGGAGGCGTGGAACATGGTCCAGCAGAGCCTCACGATACGTTTGGGCCTGCCACATCGGACCGGCATCTTCCCCCACCATCGGAGCCAACTCACCACCAGGTGGTGATCGGTTGACAGCTCCGCCCCTCTCTTCACCCGAGTGTCCAAGACATGCGGCCACAAGTCCGATGACATGACCACAAAGTCGATCATCGAACTGCGACCTAGGGTGTCCTGGTGCCAAGTCCACGTGTGGACACCCTTATGCTTGAACATGGTGTTCGTTATGGACCATCCGTGATGAGCACAGAAGTCCAATAATAGAACACCGCTCGGGTTCTGATCGGGGGGGCCGTTCCTCCCAATCACGCCCAGGTCTCACTGTTATTGCCCACGTGAGCATTGAAGTCCACCAACAGAACAATGGAGTCCCCAGGGGGAGCGCTCTGCAGCACCCCCTCCAAGGACTCCAAAAATGGTGGGTACTCTGAACTGCTGTTTGGTGCAAAGGCACAAACAACAGTCAGGACCCGTCTCCCCCACCCGAAGGCGGAGGGAGGCTACCCTCTCGTCCACCGGGGTGAACCCCAACGTACAGGCGCCGAGCCGGGGGGCAATAAGTATACCCACACCTGCTCGGCGCCTCTCACCGTGGGCAACTCCAGAGTGGAAGAGAGTCCAACCCCTCCCGAGAGGACTGGTACCGGAGCCCAAGCTGTGTGTGGAGGCGAGTCCGACTATAACTAGTCGGAACTTCTCGACCTCACACACCAGCTCGCGCTCCTTCCCTGCCAGAGAGGTGTCATTCCACGTCCCTAGAGCCAGCTGGATGCCTTTTTGCAGCTTTGGTTTTGTAACATCTGGACTTTTTCTTCTTGTAAATACTATTTTCTCACTTTTCTTGTACGTTATCAGCCTAATTCTCATATCATTTCATCTTTCTTTCTTGTAATTTCCAATTATGAATTGTTGTCCTTAGGTAAGGAGTTTTCCCCCCGGGTAATTTACCATTTAATATTAGTAACATTCCATTTTATTCATTGTAATTTACAATGTTCTTCTCAAAACATTTTTACAACTTGTTAACCTTTTTAATTGTCCTAAGTGTGAACGTTCTGCGAACGTCAGACTTGTGCCTACTTCCACTCTATGCTTTAAGGCTTACTGTATGGATAGCAATGATTTGATGATGATAATATATATTGAATGATCATAATGTTAATAAGAAACATACCTTCTTTATTGACCAAACAGTTTGATGGACTTCCTGTCTTTTAATATGAAAATGATTAATCACCTTGTTAGCCTAATTAAATCAGCAGCAAAGCTATTGAACATGAAACCACGCAGATAAATGGCTTCCGGGCAGCTCAAGTGGGGGGCTCAAAGTGTGTGTGTGTGTGTGTGTGTAGGGGGCATTCAGGATATGACAAGCATCATTTAATTTATGTCAACCATCCCCTGCCAACCCCCCCCCCGCCACCCACTTTCCTCCACTCTCTAATGAAATGTCCCACCTTTTAGTTGCCGAGGTTTTTTTATTGCCCCCCATGACAAAAAGCATTACTGACCCCACGGGATGCGACATGGGCCATTGTGAGCGGGACATAACCGGGCCTGGTAAAGACGTCACGGGTCATTGTGTTGGGATGTGAAAGAGTCAAAAGACGACATTCCAGATAGCAACCCCCTACCCACCCACCCCCCTTTTTATCGTGCCAGTGGGGATCAGCTTGATCGCCAAAGGGTGCTCATCCGGTGTCACCAGTGTGATAAGCGCATTCACGGAACCCATTGTGATTGGAAAAATAAAGTATGGTTTATTTCAAATTCAAAAGAGGTATATATTTTATTTTAGGAAGCAGAGTCTGGGGCCTCTGAGCTGGGATCTCCAATTTCTGGGCTTGAGGTCAAACAGGTGGTTAAAAAGCTCCTCGTTGGCAGGGCGCCGGGGGTGGATGAGAGCCGCCCGGAGTTCTTAAAGGCTCTCGATGTTGTGTTGCTTTCCCAGTTGACACGCCTGTGCAACATTGCGTGGACATTGGGGACAGTGCCTCTGGAACGACAGACCGGGGTGGTGGTACCCCTTTTTAAGAAGGAAGACTGGAGGATGTGTCCCAACTACAGGGGAATCACACTCCTCAGCCTCCTTGGAAGGGTCTCTTCAGGGGTTCTGGAGAGAACGGTCCGTCGGGAAGTGGACTCTCAGATTCAGGAGTAACAGTGTGGTTTTCGTCTGGCCCGTGGAACAGTGGACCAGTTCTACAACCTCAGCAGGGTCTTCGAGGGGGCATGGCAGTTCGCCCAACCAGTCTACACGTGCTTTGTGGACTTGTAGAAGGCATTCAATCCTGCAGTGGAACCGTCCCAATTTTAGGGTCCGAAACAGGTCGGGGCCGACAATCTTAAATAATGAACGTGTTAAATATTTACGACCAAAACTCTTCGTGTGTGGGGAACGCCGACTTCTCTTGAGTCATGACGCCAAGATGGTGATGTGGAACGGAATGTAGCCAATCAAAGACGCACCCAAGACTGATGAACACGGAAGCGACCATAAATGAAAACAAAAATGTCTTACCCAATGTCGTTTTATGCATCAAAGTGTGTTCCTCAGAAAGCAAGCAGATTTTCCAAAGCAAGTCGTTTTTATGAGAACATCACCATTTTACAAAGATCTCGACTCCGGCAACCTTTGGGAACCCTCGGGAAACATTGGGACGTATCCCGAAGTGTTTCTTCTTCTTCGGTTTTGTGAGATTATGTGTGATCACACGAGACTTCGAGATCGGCGGTGCAATAGAATCTTTGTGTGTGGTCTGCTGTGTTGAGATTCTCTGAGCACACCACACATGCCTGATTTTTTTTCCCCTTTGTGTTGGGTCTGTAGCAGATAAAAAAAAAAAAAAAAAATCTTTCAAGAGTGGAAAATTTTTTGTGTGTACCAGGCCTTAGAGAGAGGGTGCGAAGCTCGGTCATTAGGGAGGGGCTCAGATTCGAGACAATGCTCCTCCGCATCGAGAGGAGCCAGGTGAGGTGGCTGGGGCATCTGGTTAGGATGCCCCCTGGACGCCTCCCTGGTTAGGTCTTCCGGGCACGTCCCATTGGGAGGAAGCCCCGGGGATGACCCGGGACACACTGGAGAGACCGTCTCCCGGCTAGCCTGGAACGGCTCGGGAAGAGCTGGAGGAAGTTGCTGGGGCGAGGGAAGTCTGGGCTTCCCTTCTTAAGCTGCCAACCCCGTGACCTGACCCCAGATAAACAGAAGAAAATAGTTATAATCTATTACAGAAATAGTTATTTGCAGCTGTAGTATGAATAACCTGTAATTGACATCATTTTGCAAAAAACTAATGAAAAATAAAATTGTATCTGATGATTTATTTATTTGACAGAATAATCGAAAAATCTTTGAAAGTGACATCCCTAGTGTCTAACTGTATGTTAACTTCCCAGGAGGCGTTATTACCATCAAAACTTTTTTCTAACTTTCCAAATTGTGGCCAAATACGTTTAACGACATTACATCCTAATTATTAGACTTTCATTGTGTTGTAATGTAGTGTAGTTAAATAATTCTAGCATTAAATGCTGGCCAAATAAAACGGACTCAACGAAATATGTAGATAGGGCTGCAACTAGCGATTATATTAATAATCAATTAATCTATTGATTATTTTTTTCAACTGATAAATTCAATTAAAAAAAACCTTTCAATTTCCATCCATTTATTAAAAAACGGGACAGTATTTCAAACTGACAGTGCAGAAAAAGCACAAACATAAATTGATTAGGATTCAGTGACTGATTTGGTCTGTAATGTCAGAAAATAGGCCAAAATGTTGATGATTGTTTTCCAGAGTAAAAGCAGAATTCTAAATGTCTTATTTGATTAAACACAAGGATAATCACTCTCCTTTCAGGGAGGATTACAGAAATTGGAGAATATTTAATATTGAGAGGCTGAAATTCTGAGGATTTGGATTTCTGAGGATTGGGGTCTCTCAACCATTAATCAATTATCAAAATAGTTGTTAATTTGATAATCGATTAGTTGTCGTTTCATCGATTAATTCTTATACCTATAAAAATATATATATTCAAAATACTGGAGGAAAGACAAAAATAAAAGATTAGGCCTAACTATTTAATTGACATGCCCATTTTTATACCTCAGTGCCGCCGAGCTAAAATATTTCTGAAAGCAGTTTATTTTTCACGAGTGTAAGCAAGGAAAGTTAATTTGATCATTTGTGATTCAATTTTGCCACAATTGTATGAAGATTTGATGTATTGTTTCAGTTAAGTGACATTGTTGGGCATTTTGAATATTTTGCAAAAAAAAGTTACTCAGCCTTGAGTATTTTTTGTATATCTTTTTTTTTTTTACTCTTACTCAAGTAATTCTTTGGAGGGTTACTTTTTACTTTGACTTGAGTGTGTGTGTGTGTGTGTGTGTGTGTGTGTTGGGGGGGGGGGGGGGGGGTCTGTTTCGTGTGTGGCTGGCTGGCTGCGGTGACGTCACACAGGGCCGGACTTATTTGGTTTATTAGGCGGGGGCTTCGGGGCATCCGAAGCAGCAGGCAGACAGGCAGGTCGCGCAGCTGTGCAGCGGCGCAGCCACGGAAACTTTTTAATGACAGAGTGACGAAAAGTGACAACAGAAAAAACTAAAAAAAAAAAAAGTCACGCAAGTCGCCTCACTTCACTCTTTGTATAAAAAAAAGACAGACAAGAGGCAACGATTTGCCGCACACCCATTTTTTTTCCTTTGACATCTCTTTTTTTGGGATAAACTTTATTTCTTATAATTTCCTTGACAAGACTCGTGATGGCCGCGCTGTCATTCTCCTACTTCGTGCTCTTGGGATTTATCGCGACTTCAGCCGTCAAGGTAAAAACTTTGATGATGAAATATCTCTTTTGTAGCGATTTTAAAGTATTAAAAAAAAAGAAAAAAAAAAGAAGTGGGACTGACTTGGGGGAGGAAAAAAAGTGCACGTTTGACTCCCTTAAATGCGCGCACTGTGTGAGATGTTGACACACTAAACACACACGCTCGCAACACACACTACACACTCTATCCTGTTACATAAACGCTTACAATCAAGTCCCTTTTTGTGAACTTGCACAAGGCGGCACGTGCATGTTTCTCTTTTCTTTTCTTGCCTTTATATTTAATCATCTGTCTTGTTTGTCTTGCAGGCTGGTGAAGATGACCGAGAAGGTGAGTTTCAATGAAAAAGTGGAAGGGAGTGGGAAGGAATTGAGGGCTGGGGGGGGGGGGGGGGTTGCTTGATGTGTCGACCTCTGTTGTGTCACACACACACACACACACACTATTACTCTCCAGTGGTGGGAAGTCACCAAGTACAGTGATGCCTTGTGCTATATGTGACTTGACTTCCAAGTTTTTTGAGATGCGAGCCACTGTTCAACTGATTTTCCCCTTTGACTTGCAAGCAAAAATCTGAGATATCAGTACTACATGGTGGCAGTGAACCCCACTTTGTTCACAACAAGCATCACTTTGTTACCGAGTGAACGATTCTTCAAAAGAGGCTTCAAGCTGTTTTTGCCACTTTGTGCCAGGTGAAGTTTCAAACTAAACATAAAACGAAGACAATTGCATTTTGTTTTTAAAACAACCACAAAACTTTGCATTAGAAAGTCTGTTTATTTGGAAACTAACAAACACATGAAAATGCCATAGACAGGCTATGTGGTGTTATAACCTTTTAGCAGTGGATATTTGAACACAAACGGTGGAGCAACACATGTTGACAGATAATACAACAATGCTCAGGTATATATTCTTTATCCTTTGCAAAGTACAACTAATAATACTGCAGCTCACTGAGGAGTTGTGACCGTCTCATGTAGATCCCTATGTCTGCAATATACTGCCCCCATGTGGCCGAGGCGCGCACACCAGAAGGAGCATTACAATGTTCATTGAATTGAAGCAAAAAATGAGGCAAAAACGATTTAATTAAAAAAATTATATTTAACACTAGAACTCCCATGATTTTCGGACCCTCTCCATCAAATGATGATTGGTTGGTTTGAGACTAACAACTTGATCAGTGACAATTGGCTGCCTTACATTTGCAAATGGTGCGCCCTGCACAGATAATGGCCCACTGGAATGTGCTTGAGTGTGAGGTATTCTCTGGTCATACTGTGTTTGTGTCTATTGTTTAGCAGCTGTGCATTGACGTGGAAATCTGAGAAAAAATTTTTTTTAATAGTCCATAGTTGCCCTCTTTTTTTCTTTTATTGTTTAGGAGGCGAGGAAGGAGGTGCAAAACTAAGAAAAAGACAAATTGTGACACTATGTATTGCATTACATCAGTATTACACTGGTGCATTACTGATATGATGCAAATCATTGTCATTTTAAACTTCTTTATTTATTATTGCGCAAATTTAGAAAATTAACTAAAAATTAAATGAACTAGGCGGCACGGCGGCCGACTAGTTAGAGCGTCTGCCTCACAGTTCTGAGGATCGGGGTTCAATCCCCGGCCCCGCCTGTGTGGAGTTTGCATGTTCTCCCCGTGCCTGCGTGGGTTTTCTCCGGTTTCCTCCGACATCCCAAAAACATGCGTGGTAGGTTGATTGACAACTCTAAATTGCCCGTAGGTGTGAATGTGAGTGCGAATGGTTGTTTGTTTGTGTGCCCTGCGATTGGCTGGCAACCAGTTCAGGGTGTATCCCGCCTCCTGCCCGATGACAGCTGGGATAGGCTCCAGCACGCCCGCGACCCTAGTGAGGAGAAGCGGCTCAGAAAATGGATGGATGGATGGATGGATGAAATAAAGTAATAACTCGACACCCTCATCAAAGTACAGCGAAATTCATAGCATTAAATGATTGGCCATGCAACGTGTGTTTTCTGCTCCTTGTGATAAGAAATAGAATTTGCTAGCTATTGAGCTGCAGTTTACAAGTGAAAATGTATTTCTTTTAAAAAAAATTATTAAAAAATAATCAGAGAGGATGCATAGAGTTGTTTTTGAATGATGAATGTTAGATCAAATTAACAAAGCATTGCATAGCAGTGTTTATTTATTTACAGTGTTATAGATGCCTGCATGCTTTGACATTATAGCCTGCGTCTGTCACCCCCCTCCCCCGTTGAACACTGTACACTAAAGTTCACTCGTGAGTGTGGTGTGGGGCATGGTGGGCAGGCGTGTGAACTGTGATGACGAGCTAAACTTGGGAATTCAACAGATAGTTCACAAAGTACAAGAACCTTACCCTTGACACAGTACACTGCTGCTGAGGCTTTGGCCATGCTGCAAAGTATGGACCCTTGTGACTCAGATGGAGGGGAACTATCCATTCACCCGCAAGAGACTTCGGACTTTGACGTGTTCTCAGGTGAGGAGATGTGTTCGGACGGGAGAGCGGAACTGGTCAGCTGGGGACACAGTCCAGACCGACAGATCCCAACTGTGAGACGGCAAAAGATGGTACTGTGTGGGTTGAAGAAGAATTGGGGAGGCCACTTCCCAATGGCCAACTAGAGCCATACTAATGTGGTGGAGAGTCAACAGACCAAGTCTGAAGAACTCTCTTTCAGAGTTTTTTGTGTTTAGTGAGTTGAGACATCCTCTACAAGATCCAAAAATGTACCCTTGCGCATGGCCACAAGACCGAAGTGGCTTGGAGCACGTCTGCCTATGAACTGATGGCGTTCATCTCCATCCTTCTTTGGAGTGGGGTGGTCGGAATTCCGTCGCTGGCTGATGCTTTGGTCGACAATACTGGGGATCTGACATGTCAAGAGCACAGTTGCCTGAAACCGCTTTCAGGACATCATCCCCTCAGTGAGGTGCAACTGACAAAATCTTTTTCCAACAAAGTCTAATATATAGGTTAGCTGTAAAACCCATTATACTGAAAAGAGAACATTTTAAAAAATCATTTAAATACAGTATGTGAGGTGTATGTAAATCTGCAGTCTGTTTTGGGGTAGAAGACCAAGCAAATAAATGTGACTTGACTTACCACACACCACAGCTAGTTTATCACTAATGTTCTGATGACGACTCTGAATTTAGATTTTCTTTGCATATTTTTACTGTCTGTATTATTAGAAAGAGACCCGGGTTCAAATCCAGCCTCGCCTGCCGTGTCTGCGTGGGTTTTCTCCGGGTACTCCGGTTTCCTCCCACATCCCAAAAACACGCATGGTAGGTTGATTGAAGACTCTAACTTGCCCCGTAGGTGTGAATTTGAGTGCGGATGGTTATTTGTTTCGATGTGGCCTGCGATTGGCTGGTGACCAGTTCAGGCTATACCCCGCCTCTTGTCTGAAGATAGCTGGGATAGGCCTTGCAAGTAATTCCCTAATATACAGAACAAAAGCGGCCATTCAGAGGTAATTAAGGGGGGGTTGGGGACATCAAATGATGCCTCCCTATGATTTCTAGTGTTATCATTACTGTATGTTTTTATGAAGTGCAATAGTATAGAGGGCTATTTTTCCTCATCTATATTTTTTTGGGGGGAGGCTGGAACAGATCATTGGTATTTCCATTCATTTCAATGGGGAATGATGATTTGAGATACAAGTGGTTTGAGTTACGAACATTGTCACAGAACAAATTGAACTCATATCTCAAGGCACCACCGTACTTTAGTACTTTATTTAAGTTTTTCAGGTGCCAGTATATTTACTTGGGTATTTATTTTTCTGAAGACATTTTACTTACATAAATAAAGATATTGGTACTTTCTACTCCTTACTTTTTCAAAATAAGCTGGTTACCGATTGTTTGGAAGAGATCTGAGAGTGGCATGGTGACCAAGTGTGTAGCACATTTGCCTCACAGTTCTGAGGTTGGAGGTTCAAATCCAGGCTCTGTGTTGAGTTGGCAGAGTGTTGATTTTCTCCAGGTACTCCGGTTCCGTACACACACACACACACACACGCGCGCGCACACACTCTTGGTCTACCAGTGCTTTGCTTGACAGGCTCAGTTAAGACAGGAAACGCAAATTCCACCACTGGATCCTCCACATCTGTTCTCCATCGGGAAGTTAAATGAGAAGCTGAGCCTCTACACGGCCCGCGCCGAACCCCTTTATCTCCCCCTAAACCACTTACGTGCACACTTGACCTCTTTTTGCCCACTTCCTGTTTCGCAACATTAAAAAGCACGTCACTCCCACCACCAGTCATCACCTTGTGACTCATCTGAACAAAATTGTTGGCGCTCTGTGGTCATTGTTCTTTAAAAAAACCCACCAGTGATGAGTTTTTTTTCTTCCCTTGTAGGGAACTGTGGCTGTGGGAAAAGCTTTATTAACTGTACAGGTCTTGTTTTAATGCTCTTTAGTGTCGTACAAGTGGAAAACTGTAAATAGGTAATTTTGATTTCACATAATCACTAATAGAAATCAAAATAATCCATGACACAGTCGAACTGTGGCCATCATAGCAAGCTTTATTAACTTTATATGGACATTTTAACTCGAAACTGTCATGCAAGTGTAAAAACAAGTTAACCACTGTCACTACTTCATTTGGATAACAAGTGACGACTAATGAAAATAGAAAGAATCAGTGCCAAGGTTCCCAAATGATTCAAGGAGTTTACTGTTTCGCAGTGGTAAATCAGGACAAAAATGGGGGGGGGAAAAAGTCAGTTAGCATGTCTCGTTCCCAAGTGATGCTTTCAGTGCGCCATGGATTTTGCAGTTTCACAGTAGAAAATCAGCATTAAAATGACAAAAAATCCCAATAATTGTCAGTCTTGTTTCCAAATGATGCATTTACTGTGACTTGGAGTTTAAAGTTTCGCAGTAAGAAAACGTCGTTAAAACAAAAAAATTGTTAATGTCTCGTCCCTCATTTATGCATTCAATGCGGTGTCGATTGCGCAGTTTTGAAGTTGGAAAGCGGCTTAAAAATGCATGTTTTGTCCAATTTGTTCATATTTTTGATTTTGTATAATTTTTTTTATTTATCCAGGAATTGTCCCATTGAAATAGATCTCTTCAACCAGCTGAAAGCGCATCTGAAATGCAAATGTGTTAAAAAACAAACAAGCAAGTCTGATGACAGCGCTTCATAAAAGATCTTTGATGTTTTCAAAGCAGCTGTGTTAGCGGCACCACCTTTCATTTTGGAAGATAGGTGTTTTTTTTTTTTTTTTTTTTTTGGGTTTGTGTTCCAGTTCATATTTGCGAATGTCATTTTTCACAAAACTTGCACCTGGATTAGAATTCCCTCCCCAAAATGACCCTCTTAAATGCATTGTTTTTGTGTATTTTTTCATCACATTTCTGCATTCGATAGGCTTGTCATTTTTGCAGATCTGTAATTTTAGCTTCAACAAAGACAAGTCTTTGCGTAGCCATAGCTTTTGCATAATTAAGGTCGCCAAATACGCTGTCGCTTTTTTTTTCGACTCACTGATCTACACTCTTCTGTGAGTCTCTTCAAGGCATTAGATCAAGATCTGACTTTGTGTAGTTGAGTTGTAGTTTTATGGCGAGTCATCAAACTTTGCCGTCATGTTCCACTCACATGCAAAGACCAAAACTCAATATTTTGCAAATTAGCATCATTCATGTGTCTTGCATACATGAGTCAAATTTGGTAAAGATCGGGCAAAATGTCTCAGAGTTCACTTTTAACAGACCTCTAGAAATGGTCAAACTGAGCCTAAAATGTCCCCTTCAAACCATAATGGCAGTTGACTTGTTTTTTTTCGGGAGGGTTTCTAGAGAATTTTTTTGTTGGTCTTTCCATGACAAACTTGTTACCACATTTCATGTTAAATGAAAATGGCATCAGGTGCTTAATTTTAAAAAGAAAAAAATCTCTAGGAAAAGAGGACCCCTGAAAATGGGCAAAATGGCTGTAAAAGGGCTACTGCAAACCAAAATGGCTGACTTCCTGTGCCTTTTCCGGTATAGGTTTTTGAAACTTTTTGGTGGGACAAAAATGTCTACCAAATTTCGTGTTACTAAGTAAAACTGACTTTGGGGGCTGAATTAAAAACTAAAATCTCAGGAAAGTTAATCTGTGCAGGACCCCTGGAAATGGGCAAAATCACCCTCAAATGGCCGACTTCCTGAAAACAAAATGGCTGACTTCCTGTGTCATTTCAGTCGTGGTTTGTTGAGACTTTTTTGCTGGTCTGCTCATGATAGACATGTCTACCAAATTTCAGGGCCTGAATTACAAAGGAATAACAATTCCAGGGGGCAAAGTGAAGTGTTTTTCTAGTTCCATTGTAAACCACTCAAGTGTAATCTTCTGAAGTGCCTCTCCAAGTGATTGACAATATACAATATGACCCAAAAACAAACGGCATGAACAAATTGAGTCAGACCCAAATACTGCACACCAACCATCAAGAATCTCATCCTCACAAACCACCTTCAAATGTAACCCGAAATAGTGACCTGTGAGAAACAGCCATGTGTGTTTAATTAATTAATAATTTGAATTACAGCTACTTTTATCTATTTTCCGTTTTTATTTGTTCTATTAAGGGTGCAGCGATTATGGAAAAAATAATAATCATGATTATTTTGATTGATATTGAAATCAAAATTAATAAACACAATTATTCACTGATTTCAAAACTTAGTATTTATTTAACGACCAAAACTCAACTTTAAATATAACTTAAAAAAAACAACCACAAAATAAAGTAGTAACAAGTAAAATAATAATATATTAAAACATAGAAATACATTTAAAAAAACAATAAATAAACACAGTCATGGCTAAAACATTGGCACGCCTGGGGTGACTGCGTCGTCTATTATATATATTTGTCTAAAAGATATCCTTCTCTCTATATTCTGGCATTTAGCAAATATAAATATTGTAGACAAAGCCATGACTGTATCTTTTTGCTATATGCGCCTTGGCCTCTTAGGGGCAGTGTGGTAGATGCACGCATGGAGCTGCATATTTACAGTTAGCTAAAAAAAAAAAAAAAAAAAAAAAAAAGAGTAGAAGACAGTCGTGATAAAACTTTATTAAACTCATTTTTCACAGATTATGAAGAATATATGCCTGTGAGTATTGTTATATTACCTGTCTATATGTGTTACTAAGGCGTTTGTGTGTGAATATTTGTGAGTTGAAGGTAAATCGCTCCCGTGATCTAATGCTAATATTAGCTAGCCCGTCAAAAGGGTTTTACATTGACTGCTAGCATAAGCTGGCAATGTCTTAAAACGATGTGTGTTTTGTATTCAAATATACAAAGTGTGCAATTCTTTTTGTTGTGGGTTTAGTTTTACAGTAAACGCCAACTGGGATGTCAGTAAACAGGTTAAAGCATGTTCAGGGAAGGCAGAAGAGTGTGTATATATAAAACCATAAATGGATTGACTTCTTGCCCTCTCCAAAGCCTCCCATTTATCTGGAGTTGGGACTGACACAGCTGGGTTCCATTTGCGTGGTGTTGGGGCTAGGCTTTATAAAATCAGGATTTTTGGGGCTGATCATCGATCAGCGAGTTTAAAAAAACGATAACCGATCCGATCACAAGATGTATATACTTGTGTACTTAATTGCTCCAAAAAATATATTTACAATAAATAAAGTATCTTTGTTTATCTATTTATGCCAGTGAGGCATAGTGACACAGATCAAATGAATGGTCTTCTATTAGATGGAAGGAAATACATACAGTAATTAATGTATCCACTTTTTGTGACATTTTTGTTTGTTGGTGTGCAGTGAGATTTTTCAATTGTAAAATATGTGCTTTGGCTCCATAAAGGTTGGGAATTACTGCTCTGGTCAGATCATGTATTCGAATCAGTCAGGTCAAACCAACATGAGAGAAATAATGGGTGCTAACTTACTGTAATTAAATTACTTTATTGTAATTAAATTACTTCACACACACCAATCCTTTAGCACATGATTCAACAGAACGCCAGCATGTTTGCTTACAACCGTCAGTGCTAGCTTTGTCTTGCAGTCTGATCCGGGTATTACGTGTTCTATCTCAGAAGTGTTGTCTGTCTCACACCGCCGACATGTTTTTTTTAAAAAGTAACTTTATTGGTGGTCAGATATTTACAGTACTACGTCAAAAGACAAGCATAAAATGCTAATGATTGGACGATACCGATCAGATCGGTGTAAAGTCTAGTTGGGGCACTGGGTTGCAATCGAACCAGGATCACAATGAGTCACTCGCATGACTTATTTGGCACAGTTTTTCCGATGGATGTTCTTGCTGATGCAACCCTCCTATTTGTCCGGGACTACAGTCCCACGGGGGCACTTGCTGTGAATTGAACTCACGCCATAGCAAGTCTCTCGCATGGTCTGTGTGGCACAGTTGTTAGCTGGGTGCTCTTCCTGATGCATCCATCACTCTGGGCTTGGGGCACTGGCCGGGAATTGAACCCACAACATGTACTACTACACTACCAGTGCCAATGTAGTTGAGTTTTGGATCAAAATTATTTGTTTGGCAGCATTTTACATCGCAAGCCTCCCATTTGTTCGGGCTCCAGTGGCTGGTATTGGGGCACGAGCATGGAATCAATCCTGCAGCATAGCAAGTCACTTGCATAACTTATTGGCACAGTTTTTACTCGAGATGCCCTTACTGACACAAACCTACTATTCATCCGAGCTTGGGAAGGTAAGTGGTCACTGGCCAAGAATCAAACCCGTGCCACAACGAGTCACAGTTTGGCACAGGTTTTACATTGGATGCCCTTACTGACGACCTTGAGACTGGTATTGGAGCGCACCAATGACAGGGTCTTTGAGCACTAGTCTGGAATCAAACCCACAACATGTACCACTACACTACCAGTGAGAATGTAGTAGATTTTTGTTTACACATGATTAATTTGGCAGACTCACAAGCCCTTCTTTCAACCGGTGTAATAGAAGATGGACCCCCTTGAATATGGACACCACCGATTGAACGTGTATAAAATGCAAATACTTAAAGGTTCTTGTCTAGGGTTAGGGTCAAGGATATTATGAAAACTGTTACAGGAATGTCTAATGTACTTTTTGTATTCATTTACTGTAGTTACTTTTCTTTTATTCACAGAAATAATTTCATTAAATACGATTAATGTCATTAAAGGTATTATATGGCATATTCTGTGAGACTCCATTTACAATCTTAGCATTCAAGGGTTCCAGTAGCAAGGTGTTTAGGGTCTTGTTCTTGATATACTGGTCTGGTGATTTGTGTTGCAGATCAGCTGACGCGCCGTCTGAAGGAATATGGCCTGGTCACCCCCTTCAGCACCGACGCCCACGGACGCTTCCTGTCTCACCTGCTGTCGGCCACTCACAAGCAGCGGGTCAGGAGGGAGGCTTCCACCACCACGCCGCCGCCCCCAGCGCCGTCGGATCAGCAGCTCTTCTTCAACATCAGCGCCTTTGGTAAGGAGTTCCACCTGCGACTGCGGCCCAACAACTGGCTGGTGGCACCGGGGGCGACGGTGGAGTGGCACGACGACGATAACTTGGGGACCGCGGGCGGAAGTTCCGAATCAGCTGCCAAACGGACCGGACCTAACAACGGGACGCGGAAGATAACCTTGCTGAAGACAGACTGCACCTTCGTGGGCGACATCACGGATGTCCCCGGGGCCTCGGTTGCCATGAACAACTGCGACGGCCTGGTAAGTCTGCTGTTCAATGACCTTATCAACGGGCCCATTTTGGGGTGTCCGGAACGCAGGACCTTTCTTTACGTCAGCAATTTTTACAGCGCATTGTTCTCAAGAGGCATTTTATACTGATGTTTGTTACGCTTGAGTGGCCGTTAATCGGCGAAGGCCCCGACCCCCTTGAAACGACCCCTTCCCAACATAAAACAGGAGTGGTCTTTTGTGTGGTTGGGCCAACCGGACCTCCCCGTCACCCCTCGTAAAACACTCAAGTGGTATTTAGAGCATGAATAACCCGTGCTCGAGATTCCATTTAGAGATTTCGGGGGAGAAAAAAAAGCAAGGCTTAACATTGGGGGTGTTAACTGTTCGCCCCACCCAAAAATCTGGTTCTGTACTTGCCTTGGTTTTAAGGTGACAATTGGGTTCGCCTTGGGTACAGTACAAGAACAAAATGTCTTTTCTTTCCTTTTAATTTTTCTTTTCTTTTGTGTAAAATCAGATCAAATCAACAAAATGTATACTATAAAATAAACAATTAAATAATGTACAACGGTTAAATTATTTATTTTTAGGAAAGTGCAATGTGAGTTTTTTTCTTTTTCATTAAAGTGTAACTTCATTTAGGAAGTGCCACATCGATAGTTTCTGTTTTTAGGATAGTGCAACATCAGTAGTTTGTCTTCTTTTTATGAAAATCAGAATCAGCTAGGAAGGCGCAAATTGGCAGTTTGTCTTCTTTTTAGGAATGAACAAAATCAGTCACAAAAGTGCAATAGCAGTAGTTTGTCTTCATTTTAGAAAGGTTAACATCCATAGTTTGTCTTTTTTAGGGAAGTGCGGCATCAGTGGTTCGTCTTCTTTTAAAGAAAGTTTAACATCAGTACCTTGTCTTCTTTTTAGGAAAACAACATCAGTAGTTTTTCTCCCTTCAAAGAAATGTTCACATCAATAGCTTGTCTTCTTTTTAGAAAAACAACATCAGTAGTTTTTCTTTGAGGAAAGGTTAACATCCATAGTTTTTCTTCTTTTTAGGAAAACAACATCAGTAGTTTTTCTTCCTTTGAGGAAAGGTTAACATCCATCCATCCATTATCTGAGCCGCTTATCCCCACAAGGGTCACGGAAGCGCTGGAGCCTATCCCAGCTATCATCGGGCCGGAGGCGGGGTACACCCTGGACTGGTTGCCAGCCAATCGCAGGGAAAGGTTAACATCTGTTGCTTAAGTTCTTTTTTAGTAAAGTGACACATACTGTAAGTAGTTTGTCTTCCTTTGAGGAAAGGTTAAGATCCATAGCTTGTCTCTTTTGCAGGAAATAAACACATCTGTAGTGTGTCTTCTTTTTAGGAAAGCTTAACCTCATTAGTTTGTCTTCATTTAGGGAAAGTTTAACATCAGTAGCACTTAGCACTTTGCCTTAGCAGATCCAAACTAGGGAGGCTGAGTAGCGGTTCATAACGTTTGACATCCTGCCAAAAGCAAGTTCAGTGTATTTCTTTATGGAAAAATATGAATATGCACATACTATTACATGGCTCCTATTCTAGGACAGTAACATAAGAATCTAGGCTGACAATAGCTTATCTTTGCGTTATATAGCAGCAATTCAGAAACTGTCTAGTGCTATTACGCTAACCATTAAAGCAGTGAGCATCCAGGGTACAAGTTTTGTCGGTTTTGCACCACAATTCGACGGCATTCGTTTTCCCAAAGCCGAGGCAGCGATAAGAAGCAATGGCTGTAAATAAAAATGTTTTGCACCATTAGGCAAATTTTATTATTAAGTTACACAACCGGCCAAGCAGAAGGGACTACTGCATCAGATTTATGCTCTCCATAAAGATAGCAGAGTAAACTGCATTCCTTCTCTGTGTAGATTCTCAGTCTTGTTAATGCAGGGAGCTTAACTCCGAGCCAACTGGACAAAACTTGACCAAATGTTCGTCAAACCGGGGTGGATTGGTTCAATGCTCAAGAAGCAAACCAGAATCTCACCAGAAATCAATCCGAATGTCTTTTTATGTTGTGTTTGTTAACACGGCTCAGTGGATTCAAAGTTTTTACGACAAGTACCACCTAAAAAAAAAATGGTCTCTCCAAGTACCACTGTAATGACCAACATTAAAATATGGTAGCGTCTACTGACCTACAGTAATTTTTCATCAAAAACAAGGTTGAGGTTGTATTTAATATTATTGTAAGCCACTGTAACAGTTTGCAGATAGTTTGAACGTTAACATTGTGCCTAAATACAGGAAAATAAAACACTGCACTTAAATAATGACTCAATTAAAATGGATTACACACAAAACTTAAATAAAAATTGTAACTTAAATGTTTGTAAAAAAACTTCTAAAAGATTAAATGCAAATGTATTGAACATAAAAGTTAAATACTGTACAACTGAATTGTACTTAACAAATGAAGTGTAGTGGCAGAAAAAGTCTAAGCCACTGCAACATTACGCACAGTTTACGCATTTATTCCATGATTCTTTCGCGTAACACTATAGGCAGACCCTGTACCACTAGCGATACTCGTACCACACTTTGAGAACCACTGACCTAGCTGATTGGTCACCAGCCAATCAATTAAAAAAACACTACCACTGGATTGCATAAAAAGCAATAAAACACAGTAAACTAAAAAAATATGTATATTTTTTATATATATCTATATATATATTCACATGTATATATATAAAATGTAATTATACATACTGTACAATTTATGTATTGACTGTGTGCTTTTAACTCATTCACTGCCAGGTGTTTTCAAAGCAGAGTTCCCCAATAAATACCGTAATATCTCATGTATAATGCACATTTTTTCCCCCAAAAAATTGTCAAAAGTCAATAGTGCGTATTATACATAGGTATAGGAAAAAATGAAAGGCTTTCACATTTTATAAATGTATGCCGCCATCTAGAGGTTATGAAAAAGCTGTACACTTTCATTCCAATATGCCACCGCCCCCTAGAGGTTATGAAAAACTTGTACACTTTCGTTCTAGTATGCCACCTAGAGGTTATGAAAAAGGTGTAGCCTACACTTTCATTCCAATATGACAAGGGGAACATATGATTGCATATATGTACAATTGTGCTCATAAGTTTACATACCCAGGCAGAATTTGTGAAATGTTGTTTTTTATGTTTAAATACAACTGATGACTGAACAACAACCATCATTAATTCCTTAATGGTTTTGTTTAATGATAATGCTTTTCTGAAATGCTTGACAGTTTAATTCGAATAATTAAAATAAAATTAAATGTGTTTGGACTGGTCCTTCATGTTTAAAGAAATGTACCCATCTTACAAATTCTGCCTGGGTAATCAAACATATGAGCACAACTGTGTGTTTTCTCACAGAGATCCTCCCAACCCACTCCTCTAATTTACGAGGATTTTTGCAAAGTAAGCAGGAAAGACGGAAGCGTCGTTCTAAATGAGAGCATGACTGAAAATAGCAAATGAGCCTCTTCCTGCTTTTAAAAGGAGCTGTGAAATTGGCCTTTGACCTTCCTAGTTGGTCCCCGGCGGCGGAACATCATCTAGGGCCATCAGCCGTCTTTACCGTTTAGTCGTTTGGATGTCCTTTTTGCATATCTCATCTCCTCACAGCATTTAGTCAAAGCAGCCATAAACATGCTCATTAAATGATTATGACCACACCTTCATGTTTGTAATGACGCCCGAACAGATAATCTCCAATGCGGCATGTTTCTGACATTCATCTGACCCATAATGAGGATGTTCAGTTTGAAAAATGTTTATGTTAAATTGCCTAAGATACATTATCCCCCATCTGAATGTCTCATTAGCCACGTTCATTAGTTCCAGAGCTCATCCGAAATGTGAGCAAGATCAACCTACTCAGTAAAAATCGCTTTGTATTGGAACAAAGTTAGCTGTCTCGGCAGCATGCTACAGATACTCAAAATTAATAGAAAGAAGCATTGCAATAAGCCTGTAGGCCTTTGCAGCATCCGGTCTTAACTGTGCAGTGTAGAAAGAAGCCTCGAAAACGTGAATTGCCAAGTTATTTGCGATACAATATTACTGTACCTACTGTGAAACACATAGGAGGCTTGGCTACGTTGGGGCTGCTTTTCCACATCCAGTACGGAGTGTCATTAAAGTGTGCATGAAATCTCAAAGACTGTCAAGGTATTCTGTGGCAAAATGTGGGGCCTTGCACCAGAAAGCTTGTATCAGCGGCCTTTTTCGTTGACCCTGGCTGGAGGAAGCGGTTCATCAGTGGCTCAATGGGCATTTGTGTGTATCGTGGTAGTTGGGGCGGGGGGGAGGGGAGGGGGAGGGGGATAGTTGGTCGGGGGTCCACACAGGATGTGAAAGTTGTGCTTTTTAAATAGCGTCGTGGCAGTTAGCTGTCCGAGGTCGTTTGCCTGTACTGCACTTCATCATGCTGACAGCTTTGACACATTTTTGAATGTATAATTGAAACGCATACATTACTCAATTGAACGATGGAGTTCATTCATTGCAAAGCCATTCATGATTTTAAATGAGAAATATGTGGTGGAATTGGTTACTGTATGTAATTTAATGATTGACTTTATTAGTTAGTCCCCTGAATGTAATGGTTGTTTATGAAGTTTGTTTTAAACGTTCTCCTCATAATGCAGACACGCACGCATGCACGCACGCACACACACGAACAAACACTAGATAAATTATCTCCTTGGTGGAAGTACAAAGAAATATGTTGCTTTATTAGACAATTCCCATTCAGCTAAATTTCCTTCATCGAAAAAATGGGAAAATTAACATTTTATTTTATTTAGTTTTTACTTGTATAATCTTCTGATTCGGGGATAATAATAAGCATAATAAATACATAAAACATTTAAAATTGTGAAATATATTTTAAATATTGTAATCATTATTTTATGAATATAAATTGTCATTTTCTACTGGAGGAATTATTTTTAAAAAAATGTAATCAAAATTATTAAATAATTTGAAAAAAAAAGAATTAAAAATACATTAATTTTAATGTTTGAGAATTACATTTATTATATTCTTAGCATTCTTATATTATCATTATCATAAATTTATGTCGAAGGAATTTAAGAATCTATTATTGGTTTTCAGCTAAAATGTGAAGTGTGTTGTTTTTTTAGATTAAACTAAATAAATTCGGGTGGAACGGTGGGCGACTGGTTAGCACATCTGCCTCACAGTTCTGAGGTCCCGGGTTCAAATCCGGCCTCGCCTGTGTGGAGTTTGCATGTTCTCCCCATGCCTGCGTGGGTTTTCTCCAGGTACTCCGGTTTCCTCCCATATTCCAAAAACATGCACGGTAGGTTAATTGAAGACTCTACATTGCCCGTAGGTGTGAACGTGAGTGCGAATGCTTGTTTGTTTATGTGTCCCGCGACTGGCTGGCAACCAGAGTTCAGGGTGTATCCCACCTCTCGCCCAGAGTCAGCACGCACGCGACCCTAGTGAAGCTAAGCGGTACGGAAAATGAATGAATTAATATTCTTATCATGAATAAGTAGATTATTATTTAATTTGATTTGAATTGATGTTCCATCGCTCTACTTCCCTTCCCTTGATGTCATGTTGGCCTTCTTTAGCCAGCACACTTGTTGAGAGTGAATCAACGGCACCTGTGCTGGTAACCGTCTTGTTGTGTAATACAATGAACCCATGCAAATTTGAGGTTTGGCATTTGCAAAATCATATATTCGTGGAAATTTTTGTGAAACCATTATTCACTGAAAATGAAAACAAAAAGTGAATGCTTTGTAAAAAGTGGTGTTTTGTCACCATCTTGTGGCATCTTTGTGCTGGCAAACTATGGTGATGTGAGTTGAAGGGTTTCTTGGTTCCGAGAAACTGTAGAAGTGAGTCGAGGAGCTTCATTTAGACAAAAGTAGTGCTTTGCCAGCATCTTGTGGCTTCTTGGTTCTGAGGAACTACAGTATGTTGAAGTTCATTTAGCCAAATCGTTGCTTTGCCACAATCTTGTAGCATCTTTAGGAATTTGTAACTGCTTTTTAGGGGAGTGTTAATCTCTGATTTTGGTCATTTGCGGCATGGCTCGGTTGGCCTCAGCCTCAATGTGATGAATGGATCATTTATTCCACACAGTACTGTATCAAACATGCTTTACAGAGCTCAGCATGACGTGTTTTCTCTTGTTGCGTCAGTGCCGAGTCGAGGCGTAGATGAAGCATATGGAGGAAGCATGTCGTTCTTTGATGCTTCGCGGTCACTCTGTGCGAAGTGTGTGTTTTGTGTGTTTTACGACGCCTTAATTATAGCCAGCAGTCTTGTGAAGCATACACTTCCTGTGTCTGCTACCTCAGTAGTATAGTGGTTGAGTGATGGTGTGTGTGTGTGTGTGTGTGTGTGTGCGTGCGTGCGTGTGCGTGTGTGTGGTCGGTGGATTGTCAGGCTGGCTGTGAAGTGGTTGTGCTTCAATCTGATGCAACATGTCAAGTGCTGAGCTGTGCTTTCTAATTTAATTTGTAAGAGGTCACTGATGCTGTAGTGGTACATTTGCCTGACTTTGATGCAGGCAGCATGGGTTTAGTTCCCACTCAGTGGGTGTGAATGGTTGTCCGTGCAAATGACAGGCCTTGAGGTACGAGTGACACAACTAAAGGCGTCTTTATACTCCCGCGCTCACACGGCCCACAATGCCCGCATTGCATCACGTGACTGATGAATTGGCCCGCGCAGCCCTTCTGTGTAGCTTGACGCGCACACGGCAAAAATTGTTGCTGTGCGTCGAACGCTGCGGAGCTCATCTCCCGTGATTGGTCCGTTTTAGTCACATGCTGAGATGACCTACTCAGCGTGGCCCTTGGTTCAACATACCATCTACGCCACCGCCTTCTTGATTGATTTTGCAGTATAATTAAACGTATCATCTGGTCATGTAGGTCCATTTGTTCTAGCAGACACTGTTCCACGGTCGCCATTGTTGTTGCTTTGTTCCTTGTTACTGAAAGGAAAGTAAAATTGGCTACCGGAAATGGCCACAAAATGCAGAGAAAAGTCCACCCTGTGGTGTCCTAGCCAATACCAGCTGTAGCGACACCCCCGACTTGGAGGTGAACTGCAGTACAATATCAAAACTGCGCGCGTGGGTTGCGCTCGAGTATAAAGGCAAAGTACGTGCGGAACAGCCGCAGTGACGTCACCGCGGTCGCCGTCCGTGCGAGTATAAAGAAGCCTTTATATTTTTTTCTAGCTACGAGTCATCATTCGAACAATTTTTTGCTTTGACTTGAGAGCAGAATTTCAGACACGAGAGTTGTATGGTGGCTGTGAACTAAAATTTACTTCACGACAAGTTTGGCAGATAGTGAACAATTCTTCAAAAAAGAGGCTTCAAGCTGTTTAATGCCAGTTGAAGTTTCAAACTAAACATAAAAAAAAGAGGCACGGGGAGAACACGCAAACTCCACACAGGCGGGGCCGGGGATTGAACCCGGTTCCTCAGAACTGTGAGGCTGACGCTCTAACCAGTCGTCCACCGTGCGGCCAGGTTTGATAGTGATACTGGTTATAAAGAACCCCAAGTCAAATGTTCATTTTAGTCTATGCTGCAGGCTGCTAAGAAAATGGATGTTTGTAATTTGGACACCCATTATTTGAACCATGCAAACATTTTTGACCGAGCCCCCTAATCGGGAATCGGAATTGAGAATCGTTTGGAACCGGAATCAAAATGAGGAACCGGAATCGCTCAAATTCAAACTATTCCCAGCCCTATTCTAGTCTCTCAGTTGCAACCTGCTGATGACACCCTAAGCTCAGTGGTCACTTCCCTCAGAGAACATCTTGTTTGAAGTCTCCCCATTTCATACCAAAGGCATAGAAGCGGGCGTTCTTGGAAAGGGAAAAACAAAAAACACCTGTTGAGAATTTGGCAGTTGAGCTTGTAAAAATAGAAAGCATGCATGTTCTTGTGGTGTAATGAATGGTTGGTTTGAGGACACCTGCTCTTTACGATCGTTGACATTGTAAATACAATAGTCACTGCTGAGCACAGGTGGAAAAAGTATTCACACTCTGTACTTATGTAGAAATACTTGTGTAATAAAAGATTGGTAAAAGTAGAAGTACTGATTCAACTCCAGTATTAGGTTATCAATTATATAATTATATACAATAACTGTTCGTATTGAGAAGAAAAAAAATCATCTTCATGTCAGAGAGCTAGTGTTTGTTTCAATTTTATGCTATCAAAACAATGTGTAAGACACCAAGATCTCACTCAATCAAAATCTCAACAGTGGTTGGCTTCAACTCTCTCTATTTACATATTTCTTCAATGCCATCCAGGGTGGTTGAAAAATAAACAAGCCCATTTTAAACAAAAGAATTGAAAGTACAGATATCTGTTTAAATGTAGGGAGCAAAAGTAAAAAGTGGTCAGAAAAATAAATACTCAAGTAAGATACATACCTGAAAAATCAGTACAGTAATAAAGTATTTGTTTGTTACCTCCCACTGCTGCTGGTGGGTACCAGCTTTTCCATCTTCTTCTTCTATTTATTCTTGTGTGGGTCACATGGCTGGACAAGGCTGCATATGGCTGGAAAGAGAGAGAGAGAGAAAAAATGATAAGAGCAAACAAGTCAGGAATGCAGCTGACCTCCATGTCTTCAAGTGGGCGGAACGCTACTTTGTTCCCATCCTCCTCAAAGTTCATGTCTGTGGCCTCCTTGTGTAAACTATTGCGCGTACACGCACACCCACGCGCACACACAAACACGCACGCGTGCACACACATACACACACACACACACACACACTTGCCTTGTCACTACGTTGATGCTTGACATGCCACATACGTTCTAATACGCTGTTTGTTTCTTACCAGCCATGGTTTTCCCCATTTTAGTTGTGTAGCTGTAACGTGAGCCAAATGACCAAAGTTCATAATTTGTGATTTCCAAAAGTGTTTCGAAATCAAGCACCTTGACCCTGAAGTTTTCTGGTGCGTTACGCCGACTCGCTTGATGCTGGTTCAAACTATGGCCAACTTCTCTCCATGTTTGCCCCGAAAATGTTGGTAAAATTCTGATTGGAAAAAAAATAATAATAATAATTCAAATAAAAATCGCATTTTTTCATAGAAATGAAACAAACAAATGAACAATGTAACTAATCAATCACTGGACAAATTGTTAACTATGGAACAAACAAACTAATGAACCAAAGTACTAATACACAAATGAACAAATACCCTTAAGGACAAATGATCTACATAGCTAACAAATGAACAGCAAAAAAACCCCCCAAAAAACTAATGATTGAACAAACAATCTACATTGCTAACTAACTGAATAACAAACAAAAGAACAAACTAACTCAATAACGAGTGAAAGAACAACCTAACTAACATGCTAAAAAGATGATGCAAGTAATCAACAAGCGAAAGAACAAAGAAACTACTTAACAGAATGAAATATCTAACTACCTAATTAATAAATGAACAAACTAACAAACAAACTAACTAACTAACTAACTAATCAACAAATGAAACAACAACTTACCGAGAAACTACTTAAAAGCTAACAACACATACATTGGGCGCTACAGAAACATTATTTGCTTTATTCGTGTAAATTACTTCATGAAGAAGCTGTTTGCTGAACAGACATTTGCTAATTTTGCCATATCCTTTGCCAAAACAACAATAGAAACATCTGCAACTTACCGCAAGGTGTTTTCTCAAGTTAGACGTGGGCTGAAATATCTAAGTTTGGGCAGTCACAATTTGAGCTGCATGTTAAAGCTGTTGTTTTTGGGAGTCTGTAAAATAAACAGTCGCGCAGCTGTTTTCCCCCCAAAATGAGTCATTTTGATTGGCTCACGAAGGCTATGTGCACGGTCATGTGACTGCCCTGTGCCGTCTGATTGGTGGAAAATTATTCATTTTGATTGGCTCACGAAGGCTACGTGCGTGGTCATGTGAGTGCCTTGTGTCGTCTGATTGGTGAATTTGAATCAAATGACATTAGTGATCCCGTTTGATTGGCGCAACGGGCACCATATGCGGAAGTCCAAGATGGAGTCTAAAGATACACGCGCGCACGCAAGAATGAATAAATAAAAGTAGCGAATGGCATGTCGATCATTGTAACAGACTAAAAGTATCGAACCTTCTTCACATAAATACTCAAGTAAAAGTAAAAAGTACAGTGCATTTAAAGTACTCTGACAAGTACAGTTTATGGAAAATGTTACTTGAGTAAATGTAACGGAGTAAATGTAGCGCGTTACCACCCACCTCTGGCTATGGCTGTATCGTATCAGTGGCAGCTGGCCAATCGAGTGCTCTGTGGTGCCACCACCCACGCCTCACTACATTACCTTGAATCAGAAGACATTAAGAAATTACATTTAAAATATATTATATAAATATATAGTTCTTGATGACTAAAGTTGTTTCATAATCCTTGTTGTCTGATTTGGGACGTGTTTCTGCCCTGATACACAAAAGTCTTTTGCCCATAGACTCTCGTTAAAAGTTGTACACGCACAGTACCTCCTCATCAATACAAGCGATAGGTGCATGTTGGGGCGCACTTTCGGTGGTGAGGTAAACGCATATTGACAACACTGGCAGAATCAAGTTCATCAGAGTTTGTTTGCTGTCTGCTGGAATTACTGAACGTTACCATGAATGATGTCCAAAAATAAATGTCTGGCACTGCAGTGCAACTCTGCAGAGTAAGATTTTAAGTTTTCGTCTCATCGGACCGCTCCTCTGTTTGCTTACATTTGTTGCTAGGTTACGTTATATATTTTTTGCACCACCCCCCCAAGGTGGACACACCGATAAATCAGGCTCTGAGCTTCAATTTTGTGGATCTGTATGTAAATAAAATACAGTTTTAACTTTGCCAGATTGGTGCATGAAAAGGTTTTAACTCGTAAAATGAATTTTCCCCATTTGAAATGAATGGAAATGCCATCCATTCCAGCCCCTTTAAAAACCACCACCATTTTTTATGACTTATTATTACTTACATTTATTACTTTTACTCTTATTACTATTACTATTTTTATAAAGAAAATTACCACTATATTGTTTTAAAAAACATTAAAAGAGTGTGGAAAGAATTAAACTGGTTTTATAAAGTGTAATTACTGTACTTAGTGTAGTATTCGTATGTGATTGTGAGTGTCTGGGTGTGCGTTGTGGCCTACAGCAGCTCTTTTGAGTGTTCTCATTTTGTATTTGTGTGTTTGACTGTTTGTCCTATTCAATAAAAAGCTGAAAGTTTATCAGCAACTGTGGCTCTCTTTGCCCACATGCCAGGGCATTCGTCCTGTAATTGCTCCAGTTTCTTTTTCATCTAACTTGAGCAGCATCTGATCTGAAGCTCGCTCGTACCTCAACTTTTTCCTCGCAACAGAAAACAAAAAAACTTACCAAGCAATGGTTCATAACTGGAAAAACTCAGCAGTTGGAGCACTTGTAAGTCAAGGTTCCACTATATTGTATATCCCATTACGGGGAAGACAACGGCAGGTGTTTTACGGAGACTTGCACCATTTTCTGGGACCCAAACAAACAAAAAAAAAGGGATCAAGACTCCTGTGTTCCATCACTTTAATACACCGGCTTCAGATCGGGCCAAGCAGACAGCGCTGCCCTGCCAAGAACAACATGTGCCATTCAGCTGAAGGGCTCCAGTTTGTCAGAAACAGCCCCTTTCAGTGCGAAAACCTCTTAGAGGGTTAGCTATGAGGCGGGACAGTGGCACCTTTCACCCGCGGTGTTGTTCAAAGGTGTGTTTGCTTTGCAGAAATGCGAGCAAACCTTCGTCATCATTAGCTGCCATTTTCATCTGCCGGCTTGAAAGCGGCACGCATCTCCGTTTCTTGTCAGAGAGTGAAACGTTTCTCAAAATATGCAAGAAAAACAAACAGGGAGAGCAAATCCTCAACGTTAAGAAGCTAAACGCACCACCGATAAATGTATTTAACACTCGGGTCAAGTTTACTGTACGAGTTATGTTTTGAAGCAAATTGGTTCGGCCAAATCCATTTTGAAGCATTTCCCATATGAAAAATATTAATCCTAGTGATAGTTAAAGTTTAGTAGAGGCTGCAGATCCAAGACAGTAATTTTGGCCAAGCAGCACCTTCTAGAATTCTATTTAAGAACTCTGCTCCCAATGCCAATTTCACTTTGCAACATTAATTTGATTCATAGATAGCACAAAAAAGTTTCGAAAACCCATGCCTGATAAGCCATAGAAAGTCTGCCATTTTGGTGTGAAGCAGCCATTTTGGGTCGTCCCCGGGGTCTCCTCCCGGTAGGATGTGCCTGGAACACCTCACCAGGGAGGCGTCCGGGAGGCATCCGAATCAGATGGCCCAGCCACCTCATCTGGCTCCTCTCGATGTGAAGGAGTAACAGCTCTACTCTGAGATCCTCCTGGATGACCGAGCTTCTCACCCTATCTCTAAGGGAGAGCCCGGACACCCTGCGGAGGAAACTCATTTTGGCCGCTTGTATCCGGGATATTGTTCCTTCGGGCACGACCCACAGCTCGCGACCAATGTAGATCGACCGGTAAATCGAGAGCTTCGCCTTTCGGCTTAGCTCCTTCTTTACCACAACGGATCGATACAAAGTCCGCATCACTGCAGACGCTGCACCGATCCGCCTGTCGATCTCGCGTTCCATTCTTCCCTCACTCATGAACAAGACCCCAAGATACTTGAACTCCTCCACTTGGGGCAGGATCTCATCCCTGACCTGGAGAGGGCACGCCACCCTTTTCCGACTGAGGACCATGGTCTCAGATTTGGAGGTGCTGATTCTCATCCCAGCCGCTTCACACTCGGCTGCGAACTGCTCCAATGAAAGTTGGAGGTCACGGCTTGATGAAGCCAACAGAACCACATCATCTGCAAAAAGCAGAGATGCAATACTGAGGCCACCAAACCGGACCCCCTCTACGCCTCGGCTGCGCCTAGAAATTCTGTCCATGAAAGTTATGAACAGAATCGGTGACAAAGGGCAGCCTTGGCAGAGTCCAACCCTCACCGGAAACGAGTCCGATTTACTGCCGGATATACGGACCAAACTCTGACTCCGGTCGTACAGGGACCGGACAGCCCGTATCAGGGGGTTCGGTACCCCATACTCCCGAAGCACCCCCCACAGGACCACCCGAGGGACACGGTCGAACGCCTTCTCCAAGTCCACAAAACACATGTAGACTGGTTGGGCGAACTCCCATGCACCCTCGAGGACCCTGCCAAGGGTGTAGAGCTGGTCCACTGTTCCACGGCCAGGACGAAAACCCACACTGCTCCTCCTCAATCTGGGATTCAACTTCCCGACGGACCCTCCTCTCCAGCACCCCTGAATAGACCTTACCAGGGAGGCTGAGGAGTGTGATCCCCCTGTAGTTGGAACAAACACTTCGGTCCCCCTTCTTAAAAAGGGGGACCACCAGTCTGCCAATCCAGAGGCACTGTCCCCGATGTCCATGCGATGTTGCAGAGGGGTGTCAACCAGGACAGCCCTACAACATCCAGAGCCTTGAGGAACTCCGGGCAAATCTCATCCACCCCTGGGGCCTTGCCACCGAGGAGCTTTTTAACCACCTCAGCGACCTCAACCCCAGAGATAGGAGAACCCGCCTCAGAGAACCCAGACTCTGCTCCCTCATGGGAAGGCGTGTCGGTGGAATTGAGGAGGTCTTCGAAGTATTCTCCCCACCGGCTCACAACGTCCCGAGTCGAGGTCAGCAGCGCCCCATCCCCACTATACACAGTGTTGATGGTGCACTGCTTTCCCCTCCTGAGACGTCGGATGGTGGACCAGAATTTCCTCGAAGCCGTCCGTAAGTCTTTCTCCATGGCCTCACCGAACTCCTCCCATGCCCGAGTTTTTGCTTCAGCGACCACCAAAGCTGCATTCCGCTTTGCCAGCCGGTACCCATCAGCTGCCTCAGGAGTCCCACAGGCCAAAAAGGCCCGATAGGACTCCTTCTTCAGCTTGACGGCATCCCTCACCATTGGTGTCCACCAACGGGTTCGGGCAATAGAAACTCCTAGAATAATATTATTATTATATTATTATAGCCCCCAAAGCAAGTTTCACTTAACAATATGAAATTTGGTAGGCATGTCCATCATGAGTACTGGGCAAAAAAGCCTCAGAAAGTTATTCCCAAAAAGACACAGGAAGTCGGTCAAATTGGCTTGAAGTGTCTATTTTGGCTAAGTAGAACCTTGTAGATTACATTTAAAAATTCAGCCTCCAAAGCAAGTTTCACTTTGTAACATGAAATTTGGTAGCCATGTCTACAATGAGTAATCCCACGAAAAAGTCTCAAAAACCAATGCCTGAAAAGACAGTCTTGCCATTTAGGTTCAAAGTGGTTATTTCAGTGATTTTTTAAAAATTATTATTTATTCAGAGATCCTTCAAAGGCAAAATTTTCCAAGGATTTTTTGGGGAAAAGTCAGTCCCTGAAACAAGTACCAATTGGCAACATTAAATTTCGTGGTCTTGTCTATCATGAGTAGACGCACAAAATGTCTCAAAAAGTCATGCCTGGAAAGGCACAGGAAGTCCGTCATTTTGTTTTTAATAAAGTTGCGTAAACTAAAACGACCGATCAACATATTGTACAAAGCTCTTTGTAGTTGAATCTTCAGTGTCAGGACTCACATTAGTTAAGATGTAGACTACGAAGATAGCTTTGGGCGCTATCCGTCGAATGGCTCGCTATCATTCAGAGTTGAACCGATTAGTCGACTAGTCAATGAGTCAACTTTACTACTCCATATAGACGTTTAACACTTAAAGTCAATGAATCGCTGATCACGTTTTGGCATCTCGTCTTCCAATCGGCAAATTTACAGAGGACTTTCGATTCATCTGGTTTCTGCCATTGCAGCACTGTAATGCTCCGGGGAGCAGCGAAAAGTCTGGCCAACATGGCAACACAATCTTCATATATCTGCAGGGGTCCAAGAGTACAAAAATACGATGGTTGTGGAAGAACATAGCCGTTAACCTCGCTAGCTTCGTCTATTACGATCGTTGCTGCTCTTGAAAGATTCATACCAGCGGTACCTCGAGACTGCAACGAGGAACGAGAGCAGCACAAACTGAAACTCCATCTTCAGCACCAAAACGTTATGTTTAATAATGCACAGACAACAACTGTGTGCAAACAAGCTTCAGTGTAATAATAAAAAAAGAACTAGAAGTTGTTCGATACAACACACACTCATTCACTGCAACTGACACCTGTCAAATATGCCAATTGGCACGTTTACTGGGAGGGCTGGCAGTGAATTAGTTTTAAGATCCTTATTCTCTCTCTTATTCTAAATGATCTATCTTTAAGTAGTATACACAGAATGCCAGGTATGAAATAATAACCTAATCTAATTAAATGTCTGTTGCTACAGGTACAGGTATGCATGTAAATGCTTTGTACCAGCTATGAATTGGCTCAGACTAAGACTAATAAAATGTCTATATATGCATAAAGACCTAAAAGGAGAAAAAGATGGCTATGAGGTCATCAAACAAACTCCCAATAAGTTTGATTTCCTATATTTGTACAGAAAATAAGTAAGTAACAAATAGGTCTACAAATGGAGATAAGTTCATCCAGTGAGGTCGTGGGTCATGAAAAAACAAGCAACAACTTCCTTTGACAACCAGACCAAAATTTTTATGTGCACCCCTATCAATGTATACGGCTGTATGGACGCTGCGTGTGGAAATTTTTTTAGCAAAAATGAGATCACAAGTAATCCTGTCCTCAAATACAAAAAAAAGAACAAGTTAAATAAAAACAGTGAAACAGAGATGCTAATTTTCTTGGAGCCAGGCTACGATGTCCTGTCTTAAAACATGCTATGCTATGGAGCACAAGATGAGACCGGCAGGTTTCCATCCATCCATTTTCTTCCGCTTATCCGAGGTCAGGTCGCGGGGGCAGTAGCTTTAGCAGGGAAGCCCAGACTTTCCTCTCCTCAGCCACTTCCTCCAGCTCTTCCGAGGGGATCACGAGGGGTTCCCAGGCAAGCCGAGAGACGTAGTCTCTCCAGCGTGTCCTAGGTCGTCCCCGGTGTCTTCTCCCGGTGGGACGTGCACCTCACCGGCCAGGCGTCCAGGATGCATCCTAAACAGATGCCCGAGCCATCTCATCTGGCTCCTCTCAATGCGGAGGAGCAGCGGCTCTACTCTGAGCTCCTCCCGGATGACCGAGCTTCTCACCCTATCTCTAAGGGAGAGCCCCTCTTCTCCAGCACCCCTGAAGAGACCTTATCAGGGAGGCTGAGGAGTGTGATCCCACTGTAGTTGGAACACACTCTTGGCCTCCCTTCTTAAAAAGGGGGACCACCACCCCAGTCTGCCAATCCAGAGGCACTGTCCCCGATGTCCATGCAATGTTGCAGAGGCGTGTCAACCAGGACAGCCCTACAACATCCAGAGCCTTTAGGAACTCAGGGCGAATCTCATCCACCCCGGGGTCTTGCCACCGAGGAGCTTTTTAACCACTGCGGTGACCTCAACCCCAGAGACAGGAGAACCCGCCTCAGAGACCCCAGACTTTGCTTCCTCTTGAGACGGCGTGATGGTGGAATTGAGGAGGTCTTCGAAGTATTCTCCCCATTGACTCACAACGTCCCGAGTCGAGGTCAGCAGCGCTTCATCCCCACTACACACAGTGTTGATGGTGCACTGCTTCCCCCTCCTGTGACGGCAGATGGTGGACCAGAATTTCCTCAAAGCCGTCCGGAAGTCGTTCTCCATGGCCTCACTGAACTCCTCCCACGCCCGGGTTTTTGCCTCAGCTACCACCAAAGCTGCATTCCACTTGGCCAGCTGGTACCCATCAACTGCCTCAGGGGTCCCACAGGCCAAAAAGCCCCGATAGGACTCCTTCTTCAGTTAGACGGCATCCCTCACCGCTGGTGTCCACCAACAGGTTCGGGTATTGCCGCCACGACAGGGACCGACTGCCCCCATGATGCATCTGCTCTCTGTCGGAAAAAATGACTTGGGATGAAAAAAAATTAGGATAATTTCCAACCTCATTTCAAATTTAAAGAAGCTTTCTCGCCATCTTGTTTATGTTTTTTTAAGCTCATTTATCTTGAATCTTCCACTGCCTGCAAATGCAGCTTATTAGGTTTGTTTGGCAGCAGGAATCAATTCCTGCTTTTGGAATTATTTATTTTTTATATTACCCAGCCTGGATGTTATGTGGCTGTTGCTCAACCTTCCTTGTTTTGTTAGGAAGCAATGCTTTTGTTTTTGTTTGGGAAGTTAATGTTTTTGTACTGGTTGGCAGGTCTCATTAACGCTACTGTTTGGGTGAAAACAGTCTGCTGTGGTGGTGCAAACAAACCAATGTGAGGATAGTAATTGGTCTTTTTGACAGTCCTGGAAATACCACTGCCGTCTAGCTCTGGGTTCTCTGTCAGTGGTTATGTTTAAAAGGCACTACATTCGTACATACATACATATGAATTTAAAACAGCATTTTCATCAAGCAGTAGGGTACCATTTGGTAAGGTAAAATCCAGGTTATTTGGTCTTATGGCCATTTTGGAAGTGACCAATCTTTTGTCCACCAATCAACACACATTACTGTGTCTAGCTTGGTCCTTGCTCTTGTTAGCCCCTTAGGAGGGGTAACAAACAAGTGATAAAATTTGGTAAGCTCTATGACAAGTTCGTTTTTCAAGGATCTCTGGAAATAAAATTTACTCTGAAATATCTGTTTTGAAGCAAAATGGCAGACTTCCTGTGTTTTTGGGCACAGCTTCTTGAGACATTTTTGTGGGTCCACTCATTTCGACATGGCAGGTAAATTTTGAGGTGGTGTAGTATAGGGGCTGAATTCTCCCCCCAAAAATCTCATCTTTCAAGGACCCCCTGGACATAACCAAATTTAACCTGCGTAACGTTTTGTGTTTTTAACGGTACTTTTATTCTAACCTGCACAATTCTTGGAGGATTTATGGTAGTTTGAT
Source organism: Phyllopteryx taeniolatus (assembly GCF_024500385.1). NCBI lineage: Eukaryota > Metazoa > Chordata > Actinopteri > Syngnathiformes > Syngnathidae > Phyllopteryx > Phyllopteryx taeniolatus. The sequence continues at coordinate 14,049,757 of NC_084504.1, read as the reverse complement.
TTTACCAGCAAAACATTTGAGGTTTTTACTGTAGTTCTACAGTATTTTAACCTGAATGATTTGGGCCATTTTAGGATAGTTTTATTTTATCTCATTTTGTCGTTTTGTTTTGGGAGATTTATGATAGTTTATTTTAACCTATAAAACTTTTTTGATTTGTTACATTAGTGTTCTTTTAACCTCCACAAACCTTTAGTTGATTAATGTCGTCTTATTTTAACCTGTACAACTTTTACTGTAATTTGACATTAGAATGCTCAGATTTTGTTCTTCTTTGACCTGCAAAACATTTTACAGTAATTTTATTTTTTACCTGTGTAACTTTTTTTTTTTCAATGTTATTTTTATTTTTACTTGAACAACTCTTGGGGTTTTTACGGTTGTTTTATTTTCACCCAAGCAATTTTTTTCCCCAGGATAATTGTATTTTTATTTTCATCTGGCCTACCTTTAGATGTTTTACAGTAGCATTTTTAAGCCGTGTAAATCTTTTTTTTTTTTAGGTGCCAAGCTCTATTTTTTTTTTAAACAGTAGTCTATTTTTAACCCGTAAAACCTTGGTGTGTGTGTGTGTGTGTGTGTGTGTGTGTGTGTGTGTGTTTTAACTTTAACCTGTGCAACTTTTGGGTGATTTACGGTAGTCTTATTTCAACCTGCACAACTTTTAGGGGATTTACAATAGTTTTAATTTAACACTACCTTTTGATTGCACGCGACAAGCGTACGGCACCTAGACAGTTGGCAGCTTGCACAAAAAGTTAACATGACAGTCTATTTTGTCACTCAGGCCTCCTTGTCAAACAGACTGACTTGAACGAATGACACCAGTCACAACGTCCAATTCAAAGACGTTTGTTCACCAAAAACTGGCTCTACCTCTCCACATATTAATGAGAGACGTTTCGCACTCACTCTATGAGCTTTGACATTCCTCCGCAAAGGTTGGGAATGCAAACGTATCAAAGGGACAGAAGTGAGATGTAGATTTGCAAAGACCTCGAAGCCGCAATAACGGCTTTTTGAGCCACTCGCTCCAGGCGGCCAACTCCCGGGGAAAATATCTGTCTCTTCGCCCGCTAAATGCTCCATTGTGTACAGAAGCAGCAGCAGGCCGCCAAATGCCAATGTTAGCCGCGGCTGCTCACTGAGCGTATGAAACTGATCTATTTTTGTCACCGTATCAACCACTTCAAAATCAATGCATTAAACCATCTCACCACTAGGGGGCGGACAACATCGATATTGCCATGTATCGTGTCATTCCTTCCATTACAGTGAACCCCTGTTTTTCTTGGGGAATAAGTTTCAGACCCACCTGCAATAAAAGAAAATCCATGATATAGAGACCCTATAATTTAAAAATATATAGTTTTACCCCTCCCGCATGCTTTATTTATACTTATAAGTATTCCTTAATGCCTGTTCTCGCTGTCAAGAAATGAGAGACTATTGGATAACATTAGCGTGCTCGTTTCAAGCTGTTCATTTGTCATTTGCAGTTGAGTTTTACTCACATACATCAAAAGACAATTAAACATTATATATTTAAACAGCAAAATGTTCACTGAAACCATATAATAATGAAAGTCCACTAGCTTCCTAGGTAACATATATGCTAACATATAATACAAAATGCCATGGGCAGACTAACAGAAATGAGCATACAGTAGATGTTACTGCTACTATGATACATGCAGCAGCGACACATACAAACAGAGCATACAACGATACTCACAGGCTTGTATTCTCTATGTTCTGTGGGAACAACAACTATTACTTGAGCTTAGTTGGGGTCCCTGCTCTGCCTCTTCTTCTTGCTCTTAGTTACGCTGTATCTCTTCCGGTAAACCTTAGTGCTCTCCGACCTGTTGTGGCACAACGTGGTACTACACTGAAGCTGCGAACCTCTAAAATTGAACTTGCATGTACACTGTAAAAACCCATGACAAAATTATCGGTTAAAATTTTGCAAAATAGCGGAGGTGCGAGATATGAACCACGTTATAGCGGGAGTTGGCTGTACCGCGATACTACCCAAAATATTATGGTGATATTGTATCATTATCGTTCACTGTACAGTGTTGATACAGTAACATTCAATATCGCAATTCTATCGTGATCTTTGGCAAAATCTTATGATGCTATCGTATCAATGGAATGTTTCTGTTTTGTTTGTGTAATCCATCCATCCATCCATCCATCCATTTTCTGAGCCGCTTCTCCTCACTAGGGTCGCGGGCGTGCTGGAGCCTATCCCAGCTGTCATCGGGCAGGAGGCGGGGTACACCCTGAACTGGTTGCCAGCCAATCGCAGGGCACATCGAAACAAACAACCATTCGCACTCACAGTCATGCCTACGGGCAATTTAGAGTCTCCAATTAATGCATGTTTTTGGGATGTGGGAGGAAACCGGCGTGCCCGGAGAAAACCCACGCAGGCACGGGGAGAACATGCAAACTCCACACAGGCGGGGACGGGGATTGAACCCCGCACCTCAGAACTGTGAGGCTGACGCTCTAACCAGTCGTCCACCGTGCCGCCTGTTTGTGTAATGACAGTTTTAATTTTATCATTTTATTATTATTTCTGTGATGGGCTGTTACAACAGTTGAAACATTTTCTCAGTTAAAAAAAAAAATACTTTTGCGATGTTGGACAGTCATAGCAGTTTTCTTTTTTTCCATTTTATTTTTAGTGATGAGACAGGCACACATTTTCATTCTCACTTTGCATTTACTTCTGTGATGGAGGAATGTTACATTTTGTTGTTTTTATTCCTGTGATTATATATATCTTATGTATATATATCCATTTTATATTAGTGATGACTAGTAAATATTTTTATTGTTTTAACGAGAAGTAAGTAACGAGATTTTCTCCTATTTATTTTATTTCTCAGATGATAGACAGCAATGTTTTTATGTTTTACTTCTGTGATGATGGTCAGTTATATCATTTTTTTTCCAAATTTTTGAAATTCAGTTTCTCTGATGTAGCATTATAACACTTTTGACATTTTATTTCTTTGATGACAGTAACAACATTTGTGTGATTATAGACAATTAGTACATATTCTCATTTTACTCCTGTGATGATGGACAGTTATGCCATTTTTTTCTATTTTTTTTTAATTTAATTTCTCTGATGGGGAGTTTCAACATTTTCTTATTTGGAATTTTATTTCTGGGATTGACAGTTTGAACACTTTCTTGTTTTACTTTTGTGTTGATGGAGAGTTACAACATTTTAGATTTTTCTTTAAATTTTATGTCTGTGATGGAGAGCTATGAGATTTCTCTGATGGACAGTGGCGCCATTTCTTTTCTCACATGTTTTTTGTTTTATTTCTGTGATAAAGGACAGTCATGAAAATGTTTTGTTTTTAATTTTATTTCTACTGTGATGGACAGTTACAACATTCTCGTTTTCATGTGTGAGGAGCGTAGCCCTACACCTGCTCCATAGGTAAAGTGTCCTTGAGATGGCTTTAATCAAGACGAAGTTCTAGTGGTTCACTGAGTCCTGGTCGTTCTGTGTTGCAGGCCGGCATGATCCGGACCGACGCGGACGAGTACTTCATCGAACCTCTGGAGAGAGGCACCCAGGAGCTGGAGGACATGGGCAGAGTCCACGTGGTGTACCGCAGGTCGGCCGTGCTGCAGGGCCTGTCCGACATCTCCGTGGACTACCACGTGCCAGGTAGGATGCGTCAGCTAATAATGACGAGAACCAACAAATGGTGGAGGTGGAGTGCAGTTACTTTTTATAAAACTTTTGTTCATTATTATTTAATTAATTTATTCATTCATTCATTCATTCATACCACTTATCCTCACGAGGATCGCGGGCGTGCTGCACCCTATCCCAGCTATCTTTGGGCGATAGGCGGGGTACACCCTGAACTGATCGCCAGCCAATCGCAGGGCACCTATAAACACTCACATTCACACCTACGGGCAATTTAGAGTCTTCACTTAACTTAACTACCATGCATGTTTTTAGGATGTGGGAGCAAACCGGAGTACCCGGAAAAAACTCACGCAGGCACGGGGAGAACATGCAAACTCCAAACAGGAAGGCCGGATATTTTAATACAGGTCCTCAGTACTGTGATGCAGATGTGCTAACCAGTCAATCTTTTGTCCATTAATTATAAAATGTTACGGTTGGCAAAAAAACAAAAAACTGACTCTATTATTTTTTAAGATGTCTAATCATAATAGAATACTCACAAAAAAGCTCAGGATATTGGGGTTTTCGGGTGAAATTTCAGAATGAACATTTACAGGTGAACTTAATTTGACCGTCTCTAAACTTTTGAATGAAAAGTTTCAGTACTTTTTGCATAACTGTCTGTTATCTAACAAGGTGCTGAATGGCAAAATGCACCGCAGGTGTTTTTTTTTTTTTTCTCCAAGGACGTCCACTTCTATGCCTTTCTGTGACTCTTCCAGTCTCTCTGTATTTCTGTTTCAGTCTGCTGATGACACGTTGTGATAGTCCAAGCTCAGTGGCCACTTCCCTCTGAGAACATCGTTTGTGTCATCAGCAGATCACAACAGAGAGACTGGAGGACTCACAGAAAGGTAAAGAAGTGCACGTCCTTGGAAATTTAGCGGTTGATTCATGCATCAAACACCACATACTAAAACATTCAACAGTTGGACATGTGCCTCGTTGACAAATAAAAAAATAAACATCTGGCACTGAAATGTAACTGCTTCAAAGTTGCCTCGACATCCATTAACTCGTTCACTGCCTTGGATGTTTATATTTGTCAACTGGAATCCAACAATCTACTGCCACCGACCTATATATTCGTCAAGTATGTTTTTCAACCGGTGGGCATGGAATACGATCTTGCCAAGCTTGCCCCGAAATTCAGATACATAAACCACTGTAATGACTAAGAGATACCTGTAGACGGTGACGTTGCATCGCTTTGGATTTGAGGTCAACACAGCTTTTGAGGAGAAGATAAAGATCAGGGGGTAAATCTCAGCTTGCCACCTCAATTAAGAGGGAGAGAAATGCCAACATGTTGGAAGTTGGATACGTTTAGGCACCTGACACTCAAACAGGGTATGAATACCTATGGTAGAAACAGAGTATGTGTCGCGGTAGGTAGTAGAAAGTGTGTGTCGCGATTGTGAGAATAGATGATGCGGTTAATGGAGTGAATGAGGAATGCCATGTATAAAAGCCATACCTGAGCCATGCGGTGAGTCAGCGTCGCTCACAGCACGTTCCATACTTGTACATCTGTAAGTAAATGATTATTTTGCCATCAAAAGCCCTTTCTCTGTCTTGTTTTTGTTGTTTTAAAGTTTGAGGTGTCACAGAAACAAAAAATATTAGTGTCGAAGTCTAATGTTGCTATTATTTTTTAAGAAGTCTAACTGTTCTACTTTACATTTTCACAAAAAGCTTCTTTTCTCCACTTTTGCACATTTTTTTCAGATCTACTGCATGAGTGATTTCTTCAGTTGCTTCAATAAGTGTCAGTGGGGTAATCTAAAACCATATTGGCTTTCATTTATTACCTCATGTTTTTCAATGTAATTTTTTTAATCAAGAGTTGAAATGTTTCTCAAGATTTTTTTTTTGAATTGAGGCAACAGAGAAATTAGTCTGTAATTTGTGAAACTGATTGCTACAATTTTTGTATATTAATTACTTAAGCAATTTTCATTTTATTGGGTAATAAACAGACTGTTAATGCTCAATTGCAAATGTGGGTGAGAGGTTTTACAATATCCCAAATAACTTTTTTAACCAAAAACATGTTGATATCGTGACAGCCAGTGGATGCTTGCTAATTGCTTGCTAGTTCTTCTAATGTCTGTTAATTTATTTCTCTATACCTTATAGCTTAGTTCTTTTGTTTTAGACTTGATAAAAGATGTTTAGAGAATTTTTACAAGTTTAAATTATTCCTTTTGTATGTTATATACTTTCACTGGGCAATGTTTGCTGCACAATGAAATTAATGTGTCTAAGAATGTTATAGGCACTGTCAACATCTGGTTCTCTGTAGATTATACTCCAAACCTGGTCCACTAGAATGTTGTTCAAGGCACTGATTGCTTCTTCACGTCTTGTTCGTTTAGAAATATTTTGTATGTTTTTTTTTTTCTTTTTTCTTCTTTTATAAGTCAGTCATAAAGGTTAAAAACAAGTAAGTGGTCTGTGATGTCACAGATAAGCAGGCCACGGGTGGTTTGATTGCCTATGATATTAGTAAAGAAGTTATCAATTATTGTGGCACTGTGTGATGTTATCCTACCTGGTTTGTTTATTGATTGGTAAAGAGACGAGCTATACATATATATTTAGTTAGGGTTGATTTTGCAGTCACCATAGACACATATTTTTTTGTGAGCTGCGGAAAACAATTTATCCATCCATTCTGTGATGGTTTCTACACGTTAACCAGGTGTTCTATAAGAACAGCTCATGATGACATTTTTCTTTTTTTAATTTAGAATCTCCAAGGTTAGACATTCCATTACTCCCTCAATTGCCAATGTCATAGTTGTTGTACTGCTAGTCACTAAAGAATGGAAAGAGATAGAAACAAACTTTTTTAGACTTCTTTTGGTAGGTTCGGTGCTCACAGTATATTTCACAGAACACAATGTAGTATGGGTCTTGAAAGAGCGGACAAAATTCGCGACAACAGCTGGCAATATGGGGAACTGCTTTGAAAACGGTTGGCAATGACTAGGTTAAATGGTCTTTTGGAATCTTGCAGCTGATGAAAACAGTTTCTTGGTGGAGGTGACAAAAAAAGGGTATTTGTGTAGCTTCACCTGTCAAAACAACAGATTGTGTCAACTGTGTCCATGTTGTTGCTAAATCTATGGCGTGAACTGCACTTAACTCACATTTAGAAAAAAAGACGCCGCAGGTGCTAAATTCCACATCTCCCTCGATTGATAAACAAAAAAATAAAAAATAATCCAGATCTTTTGACGGATCAGCACAGAGATGTAACTGCCTCATAATCTCCTGATCTTCCATGAAGTAGTCTTTGCATAATTTTGCAGAAACAGGGATGAAAACAACATTTCCTTGTCAAGTTGACACACCGACACAGTGAACATTCCACCTCTAACTCCTGTTTAGAAGTAAAGGTGTTAAATTACAGCTTTCCCTTGCTTCGTCGCACAATTTCCCAGATAGATATGATAGATCTGTCTGAAATGTCATACTTGTTTATATTAAACAGGATGCACAGCTCTTGAAGATTACTTTTGAGTGTTTCCTGTGGTAGCCGGGCCTGCACCCATGGGGCCCGGCCGGGCACAGGGTAACGTGGGTCCCCCTTCCCATGGGCTCACCACCTGTGGTTATTTTTTTTATAATGCCCGTCAATTATTCGTGGGTTTTCACTATTCACAGTTGGGCCCAGGTCTTAACCCCTGCAAATAGCGGGGGTCCCACTGTACAATGTGTTTAAAACATTTTGATAAGTTTAAATGGGTTTATAGCGAGTTGGAGGGCTAAAACTATAAGAACAAAATTATGTGGGCTCTTTATATCACAGATTGTCAACCATTGTAGTAGGGTCTGGAACATAATCCCCATGAAAAACGGGCATTCACTGTTGACTGCTAAGTTCGCATCTTGCTCTAGCCTGCTTGGGAGTCTCCTCAACCTTACAGTCAAGGTCATGCAGGCTGCGGGAAGTTTGCGCGTCGTAGCTCTTATCCCAGCGTACGCGAAACAAGGGTCTTATTTCTTGCTTGCTTGGTTGTTCAGCTCGGAGCATTCTGCTGGCAGTCCTCGAAGCAAAACAGCCGTGCGGCACGTCGTGTTTTCCCGTATAACAAACTTGCGCTATACCATGGGCCAACCAAAGCAAACAGCGTGGCGGCTGGGAGGATTATGCGAGGCGAGGTGTTAATCATCGGCCCGCTTGTTGTTTCTTTATCAGGAACATGATACTGTTGTGGTGACTAACTTCCTGTTTGTTTATTTTTCTTCATTGTCCAGTTAATTAGACACGAATGGTTCAAGGGCAGATGACTCTGGTGGTGGGGAGGAAAGATTAGGAAGACAAAGACAAAGGCAGAGCAGAGAACCATGTGGTAGAAACTGAGACAGGACGAGTGTTGTGCAGCTTTTCAAGGTGAGACAGACTCTCGGTGGACAGGAGGAGCTTCCAGAAGACTGGACCACTGCAGCCAAGGTGATCAGAGAGGCAGGCAGGAGAGTACTTGGTGTATCTTCTGGCAGGGAAGGAGAGGAGACTTGCTGGTGGAACCTCACAGTACAGGAAATAATACATGGAAAAAGGTTAGCTAGTTATCACAGTTGTACTTTGCAGTGGTGTACTGTCATGTAACTATATATCAAAGTATTAAACAAAATATTAAATGATATAATAAGTCATCCAAATGTGGACTTTAAAGTGACGTGAGCCTTGCGGTGACGCATTATGTAACATCACGGAATTCCACTCGCAAATCTCGGAACATGTAAAAAATTCCCAAGATTCCCACGCTGGTTTATTAAACCCACCCAGTCCGTGGGGAATCCCCCTCAATTTTCCTTCTGTCTGACTGTATGTCTGTCTGGGTGGGAGCAACGTTGCATAAAGCCAGATGAAAATTGTGCCTGGAAAGTCAATGTGCGTGTCGTCTGGAAAGTACACACACAGCGGATGCTTTATTAGGTACACCCGCGCCATAGAACGAGAGGATTGAGTTTCACTAAATCCATTTCGCACTGCCTGTCAAAGACAGCTTTTTCACAATCTTTTTGGACTGTTTTGAGGTGGTGTTCCTGTCTCATGCAATTGCACTTCGACTGCAGGATCGATGCTAAGAATGACTTTTGTTACCATGACGACTCGGGGCAACGCTATGGTGAGGTTATTTATGGAGCCCAGTGTAAAACAATTATCGCTTTTTAGCCTGTTTTGAGGGAGCGGTCCTGTCTCTTGCAAATGAGCTACTACTCACCCTGCCCAACCCTCGACTGCGGGGCCAATGCCAATTGCTTTCGTTACCATGATGACTAGGGGCAAGGGCAGAGCGTGGCTTTTTGTCAGGCCCCAACTTACAAAAAAATTAAACAAGATTTTGTCTGTTTTGAGGGGTGGTTCTGTCTCATGCAAGCAAGCCACTAATCACCTCGCCCCCTTTACTTCTTGGCCAATGTTAAGTACGGCTCTTGTTATTTTGCTACTTGTTAAATTTAAAAAGTAACCCATTAGCATATTTTATGGGGCTAGTCATAATTTAATTTATTTAAACCAGACACTGCTCCCCTTACCTCCCCCTTTGCTGCTGGGCCAATGCCGATTATGGCTTTCATTTCCCTGAAGACGAAGGACAGATTTAGGGAGTGTGTACTTGTCCAACCATGAGACTGAAAGCGCACGCCATCCCTCTAAAAAGATCGTAATGTAATGGATTGTAGCAGCACAGTGATATACTGGTTAGCAGTGATGCATCACAGTTTGAAGCTTTTGGGTTCGACACTCGGCTCAGTCCTTCCTGTGCGGAGTTTGCACATTCTCTCTGTGCTTGTGTGGGTTTTCTCCCAGTGCTCTGGCTTCTCACACATGAATGAATGAATGGGTGAAGGTGACTGTAAAGGTTGTTTGTCAATGCCCCCTGTGATTGGCTGGCAACCAGTCCAGGGTGCACCCCACTCTTCTTCCCAAACGTCAATTGTGATAAGATCCAGCTCACCCAGGACCCTAATGAAAACAAGTGCTATTGAAAATAGATGGATGGATTGTATTTTCACTGGTGGAGGCAGCACTTCACCATCAGGATACCCAGTTAAGCTTGTTAATCAGTGTATTTGTGCATGTGGTGCAATCAGCAGACACAACAACTGAAATGGAACAATAATTTAAGATTAACTTCGTTGATTCATTTCACTCCAGAGACAGAACTATTAGTATGCAGGCTTTTAAAAACTCACTTTTAAAATAATACAGGTATGCCTCCTTCGGAGTTATTTAATGTGACCCCACAAAGTTTTTCTGAAGCCTGTGTTGTCAAGAAGAACCTTTTCTGTGGCCAAGAAACCCGCCAGTCAGTCAGTTCAGCTTCACTTCCAAGCAGATGGTCCGTGGTTTTGCCGACCGTCTGTAAGCTGCATTTTTTATTTTTTTTTTGTCTTGTCTGGAGGGCAAAAAGGATTCTTTTTTTGTGGCTTGTGAGAAGAAATAGTGAAAAGGGACCATGCGTCTCGCTTAAACGTGCATTTAAAAGCCTCAAGATGCATCAATTCCTGGTAGCGGGTGTCAAGGTGAAATATGCCCTGAATGCTTTGGTGTCTGCCCGGTGGAGGTCAAAACGCAGGGAAACATTTCATCAGCTGCTTCCACCCTGTGCATAAATGGGGTGAGGCTTTCTTTTTCAGGTGGCTTACACGGGAAGTAGACTGAACTGTATCACTACCAATCGACATCACCTGTTATTTAGGGTGAAGTGTTTATTTTTACGAACGCTTGGTGCATAGGTGGCCACAGTAAAGATAATTCCTGCCACCAAGTGAGATAACCTGTTATTTGGGGTGATCTTTTCATTTGTTCAAGAAGCTGACGTACCTAGAAGCATATTGAACCACATCACTCAGTCCAAAAGCACCTATAGTAAATGTAATTCCTGCTACTTAGCGACTTCACCTATTATTTAGGGTGAGGTTTTTATTTTCTTTCAGATTGCTTGGGGTAAAGGTGGCTGTAGTAAAGGTAATTCCTGCTACTTAGTGACATCACCTGTTATTTGGGGTCATGTGTTTATTTGTTTACAAACACAACCTATCTAAGTGTACCGGTACCAAACCTTATCTCTTGGTGCATGGAAAGGCAGCTATAGTAAAGGTAATTCTTGCTACCAAGTGACATCACTTGCTATTGGGAATAACGTGTTTATTTGGTGAAGAAGACAATGTGCCCAGTGAAGCATGCCAAACCAAACTGTATCGCTTGGTAGAAATGCCGCTATAGTTACAGTAATTCTGAGTGGTATCACCTGTTATTTCGGGTGAGGTGTTTTCTTTTTTTAAGACCGCATGGTGCAAAGATGGCTATTGTAATTGCTTGTATTTATTTTGTGTGGGGTGTTTTTTTTAAAGAAGACTATGCACCTGGCATACCAAACCAAACTGTATTGCTTGGTGTAAGGTAAGGTGTTTATTTGTTTAAGATGCAGCCAGTGAAGCGTTCCAGAAATTGTGAGCTTAAAAAAAATGTTGTGTTCTTGAGGATATGCCCTTGATTTCATTCTCTAAATGTGTTATTCGTACTGTATAGTTTCCTGACTTCCCAGCTGTCTTGAATGCAGCATCAGGGCATCCATTAGATGTGGTGATTAAACATTACCACACAGCCAACAAATGTTTTTCCAAAGTGTGGCTAATGCGACACCAGAGCCACCTTGAACTTTCTGCACTAATGAGTCCAAGTGGAGGTGTGTGCGGTACGACTATGTGGAGAGATGGAGGTTGTCATGGTGATGGAAATGTAGGAATTATGGTCTGAGCAGATGTGCCCTTCCAACCAGTCCAGAGATCCTCTTATCGGGCCCGACAACCGCAGCCGAGGTCCTCCACCGTCTTGCAACTCTTTGGATATTAGCTTCCATTTTCACACGTCAGTGGAAATATGAGCGCGAGAAACCGAGCGTCTGGGGTTGCGTCGGTGACCGTTGCGTTCTGGCGGCGTTCTGGAAGGTGCTCTGTGGCCGGCGGGTGTAAGAGGGAGGGGTGGGGGGGTGAGGTGACCGTTTTGGAGGGTTCTGGTGTGGAGCGAGGTGTTGTCATGTTTCAAAGAAAAAAACGCTGATTTAAATTTGTTGCATGGCTGTGCTAAACTAAGAGCGGGGGTGGCCGAGGGTGGAGGAATTTGGTGAGATGGCAGAAAAGGAGAAATGTTGGAGGGTGGTCGCGGTGTCTGAGAATTCTCATGACGGATGCTCAGTACAGTGGTGCCTTGACTTACGAGTTTAATTTGTTCCGTGACCAAACTTGTAACTTTATTTACTCATATACCGAATCATTTTTCCCTTTTGACATGAATTAAAATGCCATGAATCCTTTCCATCCTCCTCAGACAAACACCACAAAACGAAAAATAGCACTTTATTATAACATAATGACATACAATAAAATAGAATGTAAAGAAATAAACTGGTTTTATAGAATGTAATAATGTAAAGACTGTACCTACTGTAGTATTGGTGTGTTAGTGTTAGTAAGCGTGTGAGAGTCTAGGTGTACTGCCCCTGTTAATTAGTACCTTGTTTGGTTTGCCATTCCTGCTGTGCGCATCTTTACCTCTGGGGGCAGTGTAGTTCGCGCATTGAGATCTGCACTTGAGGGAAATAGAAGAAGAAACTCACGATCAAATTTAATTAATATAACTAATTTTTCATGACGTTAGAAGAGTATATGCCTTTGAATATCACTGTATTGTCTCTCTGTATGCGTTTATACAGCATTTTTGTGCCAATGTTCATTCTTTTGAGAGCTATAAGTGGCGCGAGTTCAGTGCTAGTTTTGATTAGCTCATCAATGGTTTTTTCCAATGTATGCTAGCTTTGAGATGGCAATTTTTGTGAGGAAAGTTAAAACAAAGTATGTCATTTATTTAAACCTACAATAGGTTTAATTATTTGTTGTGTGTGTTTAGTTTTACAGTTCAATTCAACTGGAGTGTCAATAATGCCTTAAAGCAACCCACATTGGACTGCTTTTGAGGGACTGTCCACTCACTATCTGCCAAAATGTGCTCGGCACGCCCGGGAGGGCAGAATACAAAGCGTAAGTTGCGGCCCACAGCAGCTCCTTGTGAGTGTTTTCATTTTATATGCCTGCATTTGACTGTTTGACTCATTCAATCAACAGCAGAAAGAGCATCAGATATTGTGGCTGTTCTTGGCCACATGCGAGGGGATTAGAGAACCTTAAAAGCTGTTTTATTTTTCATTTCACTCCAGCAGCGGCGTACCTGAAACTTGCCCGTACGTCAAATTTTGGTTTACAACACAAAGCCAAAAAAATTGACAGAGTGACTGCTTGTTACTCGGAAAAGTTGTAAGTGAAGCGCATCAACTATGCCTTTTAGAGCAAACATAGCTAATTAGATAAATAGGTAATTGATGCTACTTGGCGTGACCTGTTATTTGAGGGGAGTTTTTTTGTTTATGTTTAAGAAGATAACGTGCGTGCCAAAGAGCACCTGCCGTATTGTACTGAACCGAACAGTACAGCTTGATGCAACTAAGAACAGTTACCAAGTGACATCACCTCTTATCTTGTGTGAGGTGTTTGTTTATGAAGACGACACACCTGCCGAAGTGTACCGATCAGAACTGTATGCTTGTTGCAAATGTGGCTGTAGTAAAGGTAATCCCTCCCCTGTTACATGGAGTGAGGTGTTTGGTTGTTTAAGAGTACAACACAGTCGGTGAGGTGTAACAAACTACAGTTCAGTGCAAACATGGCTTTAGTAAAGGTAATTACTTCTACCAAGTGACATATGTGACTTATATGGGGTGAGGAGTTTAGTTGCTTTGCGAGACAACACCCCCTGAGGAGTATCGGACCGAACTGTATGACGTATCTACCTCTTGGTGCAAATGTGGCTATAGTGAATACGACCACTATTGCTACCACATGAGATCACCTGTTATTTGGGGTGTGAAGTTTTTTTTTTTTTTTTTAAAGAAGACAATGGGTGAAGAGTCCCTAACCTAATTGTCTCAGTATTTTGCTGCAAATGTGGTTCTAGTAACAATAATTATTATTTGGGATGAGGTGTTTATTTTTAGTATACCAAGTCGGACGTTTCAGATTTTCCAGTCGTCTTGAAAGCCGCATCAGAAGGTTTTGCCTTAGTGGAATTTTACAGTTCGGGTTCAACTTGACCCCCCCGACAATACCTTCGATCATATCGATAGCTGTATAAGTGTAGCTGTATTAGCACATCTGAGCAAAACCACTTTGGGAAGTCATTTACTAAACCGTCTGTTGCCCAACTTGATTTAATGAAACGCTCTCATTGCCTTGGCATCTGGCGATAACTGCGACTGAATCCTGGCGACCTAATTGTCTTTAGGCTCCAAAAGAAATTCATTAATTAATTTGCTTTGTATTTACAGCCGTGGATGTTTGTGATAAATGAATGGATATGTGTATGAGGCACCTTTTAAAGCAATTTCCCTTTATCAAGTTAAATGCATTAAAGGTTACATGGTGTCGCCCAGGATGGATACTTTAATATGTCGTAAACAGAAGTAATTTCGGCTGGGTCAGATGTCAGTTGAAACCCTAGTGTGTGTGACTGTGTGTGCACACAATGCCTGACACAAATTAAAGCCCCAAAGCTTTCAAGCCATCGTTGGTGCAAATAGAAGGTAGATAAGATCCCCTACCTCTCTTGTCCCTCATCATTAGCACCAGTAAATAAATCGAAGTCAGCGCGGGAAATCTGTGGTTTTCTTCGATTTGTTTGTGGGCTTGATGAAGCAGCGCTGATTGTAGCATGATCACATCCAGTACCATGTGATGCAATATGATATTGGAAGATTTGCTCTGATATTGCTATTGCAATACCTTATGATAAAATCAAATATTCAAGATATGATACCGATACAATATTAAATGGTGGACTATGTTACGGTAAAATCCATCATAGAACAATATGATACTATACAATATAATATGGTAACGTATGTTACAATACAATACAGACAACAATATGATACATTACAATACGATGCAGCACGATATGGAATGAAATGATGCAATACAATATGGTATGCTAAAGTCGTGCGGTGAGCCATGACTTTATAAAAGGACGTGCTTTTTTTCTTGTCTGTCTGACATGAAATCAGACAAAACTTTTCCTGTTTTAGGTCAATTAGGATTACTAAAATTATTTATTTTCACTAAATGCCAAAATAGTGAGAGAAGGATTTTTTTAGACAAATGTTTATAATAGACAACATAGTCTTGCTAAAAAATATTGGCACCCCTTTTTAACACGACTCTATAATACGATATGGTACAATATGGAGCAATACGTTGCGATACAATGCAGGGATCTTGTTTGATGTGCGTCCCGCGTATGAGATGTACAGAAATTAGAAGGGATGCACAAAGTAAGATCAATCTGTGTCTTAGGACACAAAGCTATGGCTTAAAGTACTCCGGCGTGGTGCTGGGGGGTTGACGAGACAGGACTCTATAGAGTGCGACTAATTTGGTCACTTATTTCTGAATGGTGCGGCAAAAAAAAAAAAAAAAAGACAAAGGGTGCGCCTGTCCGCCCAGCCATTTGAAGAAGAAAAAAAAACTCTCCGCAACTTGAAAGCAGAGATAAACCAATCAGAGATAGTGAAGGGTGGGGCAGGAGCCTCCCTTTGATTGGCTATGTGCGTGTCTGTGTGCGTGCGCCACCGCGACGATGTGGGAACATTTTGGATTCTCGCTAGATGAACGCGGCCATCATGCTAACACCAACAAGCTGTGATGTCGAATTTGTATGAAGTTGCAACAAAGACAACACAATTTAAAACCTCAAAGTGACAAAATCCATTTTAAACACAACCATCCCACCCAAATTCTTCAGCTGGGAATGAAAAACACGGTGGACATTTCCCGTTTCCCATCAGCTTGCAATTATGGAACTCTTTGTTTCAACAATGCAAATACAAACTTGACAGTTTATATGATGCATGTATGCTCACATTATATAGAGTATAGCGTTACTCACATGTTGACAAAGCAGAAAGACTGCATACTTTTAAAAAGTAGTACAAATCTTGACTCAAAACAGGTTTCATTTACTTGTGTTATTAATGTTGCTAGTTTGCACTTTTTCTTAACCAACTGTAAACTTGATTGGCAGTTACAGTACAGTACAGTAACTGACAATATACGTATATTGCCTGTTAAGGCATTAATGACTGTTTAAACGTTTAACATTGTTCATGCCAAACGTTTAATATTGTTAATGTTTAAGTGCAATTTTTGTGAACAGAGCCTGAGTCTGATTTAATTATATTTTTTATCTAAGATATTTTATTTAGCGGCCAACTGGTTAGAGCGTCTGCCTCACAGTTCTGAGGACCGGGGTTCAATCCCCAGCCCGGCTGTGTGGAGTTTGCATGTTCTCCCCGTGCCTGCGTGGGTTGTCTCCGGGCACTCCGGTTTCCTCCCACATCCCAAAAACATGCATGCTAGGTTAATTGACAACTCTAAATTGCCCGTAGGTGTGAATGTGAGTGCGAATGGTTGGTTGTTTGTCTGTGCCCTGCGATTGGCTGACAACCAGTTCAGGGTGTACCCCGCCTCCTGCCCCATGATAGCTGGGATAGGCTCCAGCACGCCCGCGACCCTTGTGAGGATAAGCGGCTCAGAAAATGGATGGATGGATGGATATTTTATTTATTGTTCTATTGGTCCAGTACAGAATAATATGTTAAGATGCAAAAGGATATGCTACAATACAATACAATGTGATCTGTTACAAGATGTTACAATAGGATAAGGTGTCATTCAATCCAATTTAATACAATACTATACAATATGGTACAAGACATAACAATACGAAATGATACT